>NW_012137747.1:2762556-2780017 GCF_000956105.1 Propithecus coquereli | reverse complement strand
AAAAAAAAAAAAAAAAAAGAAAAGTCCATACAAAAACATACACATGAATCTTTATAGCAACTTTATTTATATTTGCCAAAATGGAAGCAACCAAGATATCCTTCAATAGATGAGCAGATAAACTGTGGTATATGTATATCATGAAATCTTATTCAGCATATAATTCAGAAATGATTTATCAAGCCGTGAAACGATGTGGAGGAACCTTAAATAATATTGTTAAGTGAAAGAAACCAGTCTGAAATGGCTATATACCATACAATTTCAATTACATGACATTCTTGAAAAGGGAAAACTATACAGACGGTACAAACTCACTGCTTGGCAGAGGTTTAGGGGAGGAGACAGAGGTGAATAGGTGAAAGGCAGGGGATTTTTAGCACAGTTAAACTGTTCTGTATGGTACTACAATGGCAGATACATAACAATACATGTTTGTCAAACCTACAGAACTTTACAACACAAGGAGCAAATTTAATGTACACAAATTAAAAAAAAATCATTACAGATGTCAGAGGATTTTAGGAAAGAAATGGCTGTTTCTAGGACAGGGTAAGAAAATATATGAGATAAGCCTGGAACAACTTGGCAGCTCATAGTGCCAGAAATAAAGAAGTGCTAAAAAAAATTTAAAAAGCTCCCACACTTATACGTGTTAAAAGGGCATAGGAGTAAACTGAAAGAGCTCCCAGTAGCCAAAGCTGGAAAACTTTCAGCAAACAAAATAAACTAGTATTGGATTATAATCCAAAATATAAAATAGGTATTCATGAGCTCATCATGATATAAATAAAGAATTTAATAAGTAAATGAGAGACAAGAGACAAATTTCTCATACAGAAGAACTCCAAGTAAATTACATAGATATTCTACCCTAAAAGAGGTGGAGCATAACTCCCATTTCTGTGCGTTGTTACTTCCTGCTAAAGAGCATAGTATGGAAAAGGGGGAAAAAAGTGTAACATTACAGTGGAGAAACACGACAAACAGTACTTCAGTCAGGAGATCAAGGGAAACATCATCAGTAACAAATCATGTCAATAGTACGTATCCTTGATATGATGTGATGAAAATGGCACTTTACCTCTGTGTTTTTTCTCCCCAAAATCTGCAACTTTATAATCTGTATGAGAAAAATATCAGGCAATTTACAATAGAGGAGCATCCTACAACATACCTGGCAAATACTCCTTATAACTGTCAAAATCATCAAAAACAAACAAATCTGAGAAATTGTCACAGCTCAGAGAAACCTACGGAAGCCTGAGAACCACAATATGCGGTATCCTGGTTGAGATTCTGAAACAGTATAAGTACATTAAGCAAAAACTAAGAATGTCTGAATAAACTAGGTATTTTAGTTAATAATGGTGTATCAATATTTTTTCATTTATTGTAATAATTGTGTCATACTAATGTAAGACTATAATAATAGAGAAACTGTATATGGGGATATATAAGAGCTCCGTGTACTATTTGCTTGTTTTTTTCTGTAAATCTAAAACTTTTCTAAAAATAAAGTCATTAATAAAAGGTTACTGGGAGAAAAAAATGAAGGTGAAATAAATACTTTTTCAGACATACACCTGAAATCTGAAAGAACTCATCAAAAGCAGAAATGCACTATAAGAAATGTTAAAGAAGGTCCTTCAGGCAGAAGGAGAATGATAACAGATGGAAATCTGGATCTACACTGAAACAGTAACTATGTGAGTTGACTTTTTTTCTTATTATTTAAATCTCTTTTAAAAATAATTGCATGAACAACAGCAACAACAAAAATCTATGATTCAAGGGACATCAACAACAACAAAAAAACAAAAATAATACACTATTAGAAACATATAAGTAAAAGCAATGTATTGTGGTACTTATATGTATAAATAATTTTGTATGCCAACAATAGCATAAAGGCCATAAGGTGAGAAATGGGAGTTTATTGTGCAAGATTTTTGTACTATACACATATGAAGTTACACTGTGATAAGATAAAGATGTATGCTATAAATGCTAAAACAATCATTTACTATAATAAGAAAGTTAGATCTCATAAGCCAACAAAAAATAAAATATAAAATCATATATTAATAAATAATTCATGATAAGGCAGAAAAAAATGAACAAATAACAGATGGGCCAAATAGAAAACAAGGTGGTAGATTCAAGTCCAGTTATATCGATATTCGCATTAAATGTAAATACAACAATTAAAGGCAGTAATTGCTAGATTAGATTAAAAAATGGAGACAAAATATGTGCTGTCTACAAGTAACCGCCTTTAAAAAAATTACCTTTTATTTATTTATTGATACAAGGAAATCCACTTTTAATATAAAGAAATAAACAGGTTAAAAGTAAAAGAGTAAAAAATGATGACATATTAACACTAATCAAAAGAACACTTCAATGGCTATATTAATATCAAGGTAGATTATTATTCAGGATTAAGAATGTCACTTCACAATAATAAAAGGGTCAATGAACTAAGAAGATAGATAATTCTAAACATTTACGCTCCTTATGACAGAATATGAACTGGCACCGTCTACTTTTTCAATTTCAAACAATTGGCATGATATAAGAACTGCACTGTCCATTAGGCTTTAAGTGTATTTTTCCAAGTCTTTTGACTCTCAAGTTTTGATGATTTTCCCAGGCTCTCAATATATTAATATTATTCAGTTTTGAACACCATGAGTCAGTACTGCTGAATTTAAGAAAGAGTGATATTTTGACATTTGCTATGATTGTCTTCATACATATTTTTATGAGAAAATACCAATAAGAGAGAACAGAGTATGGATTTGTTTTAACTTCAAATGTTAGTCATTGATCAAGCAAGATCATTATAATGAAAGTTCTGTGGTTTATTTCATATAAAATTCTGAGTGATGTGCCATTGCCATATTGATCAAATATGAAGAGCTTCCTCTTAGGGTGACATGACAACAGCAGAACCATTAAAAACAGTACCTTTGTGAATCATTTGACATTGGTATTTGATATTTACTTCCTGGGAAGTTTTTTAAGACATACTACAAATTGCAGTGACCTGATATTTCTACATCCAATGATGTCATACAGATAGTATCCCAAAGGTCATTCCACTTCTGACAAGAAGATCATGTTGCTGAGGGAGGTATAGAAAGTCTTATGTATAGCTGATGATGCAGTGTTTCAATATTACATTTTCTATTGCTTTTGATTTTAAAAGACCAGTGCTGTAAAAATTTAACGGTCAGGTTAGTAAAGGACCATTTTTTGGCTATTTGAACATCTCTTAATTTGTCTATTGATTCTGATTTTACTATCACTTTGGAAATTCAAGAGATATTCCAGAGTTTAATAATATTTTCCAATGCTTTTTAGGTAATTGGTCACTTACTTTCTTATCCCAGTGTTTGTTGTTATTAATTTACATGCTTTTCAAAAATTTCCAAAGACAATTGGTTTCCAAAAGACTTTTCAAACATTACCTTTCCTAACAGATGAATATAGGAAAAGTAAAATTCTCCTTCTGTAAGTAGGCATGATATAACAATCACAATCATATATCCTTACACAGTTTCATATTTGTATCAATTACCATTCACTGACCTTTTTTCCCTAGTTGCTTCAAATTAACTGATAATTGTATCCCTTCAAAGATCGCATCCCTAGAACTTGACGCCACTCTTGATAACCTATGTGGTGGATTGAAAGGAAATGACTCGTTGGAAGGTTGAAGGATACCAAGTGAGCCTGGTTTATCTAATAAAGGATCTTTCTTTTGCTAACTGTTTAATCAGTGCTTGCCTTGTGTGTAGATTACATGATTTGATGGGGTTTTCAAAGGGGTGAGAGAGAGAGAGAGAGAGAGAGAGAGAGAAAACAGAAAGAACAGAAAGATCCAGCCCCATATCTGACTTAAATCATCTAATAGAGGGGCTGAGAAGAAAGAGGTCAAGAGTGAAAGATACTATAGCAAGATATTTTAGGGGAAGGGCCAAGAGAATCAGTATGGATATAAAGGATGCCACATTATATGCAACATAATCTCCTCTTCCTCTCAAAAACACTAGCAAACATATACGTTAGATATCTATAGTTTTGAAGGGGGATATGTGCTAAGACTGGGAGAAAGAAGCATGGCCCAAGGAACTCAGTGACAAGCAGATTACTCCTGGAAGCAGCCCTTCCAAAACAAAGGAAGAGAAATTCTTCTACCTTTTGTTGCTGTTCTTTCATTTTTCTGCTGCTTCCAAGATGGCAGAGTTTATCAGTAACATGGAGGAAAGTGAAATGAAATGAGGTTAACCTCTTCAGAGAGAAAATGATGAGTCATTTTCCATGGGAGTTAAAAAGAAGGATTTTTTTCCCCTCATCCTGTGTTGCTCACAGAAATATAGTAACTGAAGTATTTTAATAAAAAGTTCTCATCTCAAGGCCGTCAATGGCTCATCATTCACGTATGTGACTTAGGCAATAGAAATGAGATGGGCTTTTTCAAACCATTGAACAACTGTAGGGGAACAGAGAGTACTTGGGAAGCTTAGGCGGGGGCAGGAGGGATTGCATATTGTTTCAACTTGAGGAAAATGTGTTCAGACATTTTAATAAAATCTGCTGAAAAGAGGCAGCTTGATTTTATACCTTTCAGTAAAGAAGCCAGTTCAAATCCAGTTTTGAGTGAGAGGAGCTTTGGGGGCAGTCAAGTATGGTAATAGAACGGGGAGAAGGATATATGGGACAGAGCTCAGCAACAGCAGACTTCAATCTGGCATGAAGCCAAACAGTCAGTTGGTAGTCAGGGCAAGTTTGAATATTCTGTCCGCTGCATTGAAAGCTTCTTTTCTTTGGAAGCAGGCTCCATATTTTAGTGACACTTGTATTTCTCCAAGACCATACGTATATTATGTGCTTAATTTGAGTACTGAGTAGATTTAAATTATGCAGAAGTTAGAGTTTCAGGTGTTCATGGGAGAAGATAGGTTGGTTTAGTAAATTTTATCAATAAGAATGGGATTGGAAGCTCCCATCCCAGCTCCATATCTGACTTAAATCACCTATTATATTCTTACTTACTTCCTCCTTTCTGTGAAGAATGCTCATATTGTTATAAATATCCTTCCATCAAAATATCAGACTCTTACCTACCCAGCTATTGAGGGGGGAGCATTTCCTGTAGCATTATCCCAAATTATTGTTAAAATTCCATATCTGTCATAATGCACAGATTTAATGTGGCAGCTCAAAAAAGAAAAATGTATCATCACTCCTGAAATCCATGGATTTTCTTCACATCTCATACCCGTGCCTTACTTTCCTCTTTTCCACTTCTGTAATTACCTCTCCTTCTTACTTGCTATTCACACGTTAATAATCCACTGCAGACCAGCTTGCATCACCATCACTCTAGAAAAACTTTTCTTGTCAAAGACATCACTGATCTCTATGTAACCAAATACAAGAGACGCACCTATAACTTCATCCATGCAACATCTTACTGGCATTGAATATTATTGTCCCATCATCCTGCTTCTCCTTTTTAAAAATATTTAAGATATGGTTAAAAGGTTTACATGCATCAAAGGACCCATCATAAAAAAAACAAGTCTCTTCAGTTGTCAGTTTTAACAAATAAAAATACAGGACACCCAGTTAAATTTGAATTTCAGATAAATAACGAACACTTCATTAGTATAAGTATGTCTCATGTAACATTGAGGATTTACTTATATTAAAAAAAGTGTTTTTTATTTATCTGAATTCAAATTTAGCTGAGTCTCCTGTATTTTACCTGGCAACTTATGCCTCCAGGTCCCTTGCCCTCTCCTCCTCCTCAGAATAGCTTCTAATTAAAAAAAAATTTCTTCAGTTAGCTCCATATTTATAAATAATATTTTGAAAATTCTAATTTTTGACATTATCTCTTTGCTTCCATGATGATAAATGAGGACTTAGCTCTCTTACATTTTTCTCATTTCTTCCTTCCTCATTCTCTCAATACTTGTTATGTCAATTGTTGTTTCATTATAATACTTAGTAAAATGCCAACACTTTCATATTCTCATCCCATCAGCTATAGGCAACTTCTTTTTCGACTTTTTCTAAGATGAGAGAATTGGTGCTTCTGCCCTACACTTTCTCTCTTCTTCGCACTTCTCCCTCCTACTTTCTGCCTTCTGTACTTGGTTATTGACTCAACAAGGTTGATACTATTAACCATTTGTTCTGTAACACTAAGTTACTTACACAAGGGCTATGCATTGATTCTAAAAATTTCAAATCAATGAAGTGCTTACATTATTGTGACTTTGTAAATATTGTTCATTGAAGAGCCAATGATGTCTTCTGTGAATATTTTTCTTTTATACTTCACCAAAGCAGGACAAGTAACAGTTTCTTAAAGGTTAACTGCTATATGGGATCTGACATCATATTATTGAAATTTTCACACTCTGTTACATTAAAATCTATTGATCTCATACTTTAATAGCTTTTTGCTCATGTATGATTTTGTAATATCATACATTGAATATTTAGAAAATGTTGGTTCAATGTGCTATGCAGATCCTCCAAATGTTGACACATTTCATTTTAAAAGATAACATTTGTTAATATTACTACTGATCTCATCAGAAAAGTTGTTAAATATTGGGAATCTATCAAGTCCATAGTGGTAGATACAAGTTTTCTAAAATTTTCATTTCTGCTTGAAAGTTTATTTATCTTTGGCAATATACATCATTAGTTGTTCTCTTTGAAGCAACAGGCTCATTTCATTCATTTTAAGAAATGTCTGCGAAAACTCCAAGTTTGAATAACCATAGATTGTCTATCAGTTGTCCAATCAAGTAAAAATGGTGTTTGATGGCAAAAGTATCTAATTCAGCTCACAGCTCAAAATAATTGCTCACGTTTACCCCTAAGTACGCCCGCATACTTAAGCAGACAACACCTGATATATTCTTTTGTTCTCTTTCTACATTTCTAACTTGATTTTTTAAAACTATTTTGTATCTCTTTGACTATTTGTTCTGCTTTCTGAGTACATTTTGATTTGTAATCCTTCTATTGAATTTTTTATTTTGGCATTCATATTTCAATATTCAAGACCTCTTTCCCATGTTTCGATGATTCCTTTTTTCCTACCAACCTTTTCTTGTGTTATGATGCAATATTTTCTTAAAGTTCTCTGAAGGTGTGAAATAAAGTTTAATGAAGTTTTTCTGTTTCACATATTAAATTTTCACTTCCTCAGTGTCATCTTTACCTGTTGATTTATCTCGATCTCTTTCTCTAATGCAGGAGACTTTCCGGAAAAATCTAGTGATCTTGAATTGTCTATTCATCTGTAAGAATGAGGCAATAAAAAATTAATTGGAAGCCCTGGGTACATGGATAGGCCTTGTCAACTCACAGATTTTATAATTAAGTGGTTTTTAAGGAAGGTAGACATTATTTATAGTAGGATATCTCTAGAAGCTGGAGAATGTAGGTCTTAATTTTTATAGAGATTTTTTTTTGGAGGGGGGCAGAAATTCAGAATTGCAGGGGCGAGTGTGGTGAAAAACCAACTGCTCTGTATACTTCCTTTCAGTCAATCACCCGGTCCCCAGGCCCGAGTCTCACTTCTCTTCTCTCACCCCTGGCCCGTGCTGGGCTGCTCCAGGGCTCCACAGGGCAGGCCGGGGCTCTCCTTACGCCTGCCTCCCCCACACGTTCTCTGAGCCATGGCCTCGTCCGTCACACTCAGTCACTCTTCCATCTGTTTTCCATCCTCCAGGAATCACTGGAATCATTTACATGAAGCCACTGATGATGGCTTGTCTCCTGGTGTCTTTGTTGTTGTGAGTTCACATCTTTTTTTTTTTTTAATTATATGCTATCATTTAGTAGAGTCTTGGTATAGAAAAGAGAGAAATACATGCGCTCATCACTCCATCATTCCCTTTTTTTTTATTTCAGAATATTATGGTGTTACAAACATTTTGGTTACATAAAATGCCTTTGCCTGGACCAAGCCAGGGCTACAAGCATGGCCTTCCCCCATACAGTGCGCTCCACATCCATTAGTTGTGAGTTTACCCACCCCCAGTACCCCCCTCCCACCTGCCGGGCACCCAATGAATATTACTTCCATGTGAGCACCTTAGTGTTGATCAGTTAGTACCAATTTGGTGGTGAGTACATGTGGTGCTTGTTTTTCCATTCTTGTGATACTTCATTTCTAAGGATGTGCTCCAGCTCTACCCAGGATAATATAAGGGGCACTCCACCATTCTTGACCAGTAACTCTCTCCCTCTCTTTGGCTTCTCTGATAAGTCATTCCTCCAGTTTTCTTCCTCCTGGGCTGACTCTTTTGTGGGCTCCTTGTTCTGTATTGACAGCTCGATGTTCCAGTTTCTCTCTTCTCTAGACTCTCTTCCTAGGCAATCATACCCACCGTATCATTTTAAAGTGTTTACCAATGTGCTGGCAGATCCATGTATTATGCAAGTCTGCTCCTCAGAGAAGCCTTCCGTGATATCCCTACATGAAGTCCCTCCTTCCCTCCCACACGTTATTCTGTCTCTGGGCACTCTGTTAATACCCTCATAGAAATTTTCAAATTTGAAAGCATTTATTATGTTTATTTTTCTTCCTCTTTCTAATTAGATAGTGAGGGCCACTGCAGGGGAGGGATTGTTCTGTCATATTTACTACTGCTTTTCCAGCACTAGCACAGTGCTTTACAATAGGAGAAACTTACCAAATATGCATAGAATGGATCAATACAGTTCAAAATAAGTGCTGAAATCTCACAAAGCTTTCTTATTTATAATCATCTGAAACTTGCCTCAATTAGACCTCAAAAATACTACAACAACTTATCTTATTGCTTATTAATTTTTTTTATTTCAGCATATTATGGGGGTACAGATGTTTAGGTTACGTATGTTGTCCTGCTTATTAATTTTTAAACATACTCGACTGTTGCGGCCCGATTGCAGAATGGGGGATGGACACAGAAAGAAACACACAGACACACACAAGGACATACAAGACTGCAGTGCTCGATTTGCACCAGTAGTTTTATTTATATACTTTTTCTATGTCTGGCAGCTACTTCCTGGTACATGACTACCTTGGGCACCTTGAGGAAAACACATTTTCATTCCTTCCAGACGATTGCTCAATGGAAGCAGATGTTTGCATCTTAATTTCTGTATCTTATTACCGTATGCAGGACAATGAGTCGCCTTGGCTTGTTTGCAAGACCCCAGGCACTTGGTTATCTGTCATAAAGCCGTCCATCATGAGGAATAGTTCTGTTTGTCCAACAGGCCATGTCCGGACCTATTGTCCTCTGGCCCCAAGGAGAGCACATCCAGTTTCGCTGACTCTGGGCTTAAGCCAATTTTTGCCCAGGGATGGTCCCTACATCGAAACCTGAATACTTGTCTCAATAAAAACTTATTTTTATTTTTCAATTATACCTCAACAAAGCTGGCAAACAAACAAAAAACAAAAAAGTAAATTCATGACTTTAATGCTTATGAATACAATTTAGTCCAGAAAACAATAAGGGCATTTTTTAACTGGCATATATGATTTTCTGAAGGACCTGCAACCTCCTATAGGCTTATAGAATAGCTCCAAATATATTTTCTCTGTTTTTTCCTTTTATCCTTACTTGACCTAACTTTATGAAATTAACATGGTTTGTTTGATAAAGTCCACAGCTATTCAGTTCAAAATGAATTATGAATCATGATACCACCTGAGAACACCGGAATAATAAAGAAGCAAGACTTTCCTGCCATACCCAGACAGCTCTCTCTATTTCACTCCTTTAAACTCACCACATAAAATGTCACAAGACAGATCAGATGGATCGAGAAGATCTCAATGCCAGGAGGAGTCATATTCACTAGGTATGTGCAATTTTCCTGCTACAGATTTTTGGCTTACTTCCCAACACCTACTTCTTCAGGGAAGAAACCCAGAGACACAAACCATGTTATGCAGAGACCTGAGACTTGAGAACTGACAGGTAGAATAAGATATAATTAATGACTGTGGATGTGATATTTTGCCCAGGCTAGTCATCACCATAGGAGCCTCCTCTTATCTCTTGGTACTAGAAATAATCACTTGGGCCGACCTTATAAATGCTATTAGCTGATGTCTGATATGCTATAATTTTGGGTTTTAATAGAAAAATTCTTAGAAATTATCATATTGCCCAATTTTTGAAGTAAAGTACATATTTGGAGCTATTTCTGTATTGTAAAAACAGTTAGTCTTATCATATCCAGGGGACATCAACTGCTAGGGGCGAGCACCTGTCTTTGTCCCCCACATCTTACAAGACACTTGAAGCCTTTTCACTCCCCTCCTGCAGGCTGCTCCTAGCCCATGGAAATCATGCCCACCTTACAATGCCTTCTTCTGGTCCCAGGGCAGACGTAATGAAAGCAGGAGGGGCCCAGTGGAAGGGGTCAATGGTTGCCTGGAGAGGAGACTGTGACAGAGCCACAGGTGGGAGGAAGTTGTGTTAATTGACTGGATCTGATTCTCTGGCCTCCTTGGTCTCCTAAGCCCAGGATGACAACTGGCTTCCTCGGTGTGCTCTGGCTGAGTTTAAAATACCTCATTATGAGTGAGACTGAATAAGTTTGAGCTTTGAAGTCAGAACGCCTAGATTTGAATACTAGCTCTGCCAATTCCTAGCTGTATGACCTTAACAAGTTATTAGACTCTCTGAGTTTCAATTTTTTTTCATCTGAATATGTGCATAAAATTGGAACTTCATAGATTTTTATGAGGATTAATTTAAAAAGTTCTTAAAACTGTAGTAATATAAAATGAGTGCTAAATAAATATTATTAGTTGCTATGAACATTGTGGCTATCTTCCCGTCATTCATCCCCTCTTCTCTTGGAAACTACCCCATTCTTGACTGAGTCTGCTTACCCACCCCTAGAAGGCCTTTGTAACTTTGAGTGAAGCTCCACAGTCTTGGCTCAATCTACCTCTGGCTCTAGTCATGGGACCCCTGGCTCAGGCCTAAATTAATCAGCATAGTCCCACTTCCTGGCCATGATTATTGGTTGTAGAGTGGGGTTTTGATCAACTTTGGTTCAATGAGACCTAAGATGAGTGTTGGGGACGTCTGGGAAAGAAGCAGCCTTGCTTTTTTTCAGAAATTTCAGAAGAGAGGTGGCATTATTACTATTACTAATATATTATTAGTGTATATGTCTATTCTAAGTTTTCTTAAGGGTCTTGACATTTAGCTTTTACCATCTGCTATAGAGGAAGGAGTCAGAGCTGCACACAAAATAGACCACAGGGATTTACTGAACTTCTCCATGAGCAGGGGCAGGGACAAGGTTAGAATCTCCACAGGGCACCCCATAGGTTTGACCCTCTGAGATCAGGATGAAGGTTCTGAGCAACTTGGGATCTAGTGTTACATCTCAAGAGCCTTTTGAAAATGCTTCATGAATTTTTAATGGCAAGAGGACAGCAAGTTATGTGACTGAATGGGTTCAGAACCTGTCACTCCAAAATGTGCCACTTTGGCATATTGATTATTTTGAGCTCAAGGAAATTGAAAACCAGCCAATGTAGAAAAAGCTCTTTACTTCCCCTTCAACTATCTAAAATAAAATATCAATTTTCCCTTTTGTAAAGCAGATTTACATTTATAAAGGAAATTCTTATTAGTAAAGGTATCTGTACCAGGAAGAGAGCTATTCAGAGACAACTTTTATCACCTGAGAGAATTTTGTCTGCATAACAAGACAATCTCTATTCACTAAATATCTTCTCAACCAACCTTCCCACAGTATATGCCCCCACTCCCTCCTTACCCTCAAGTCCCAAACCCCTATTCCTTTCTGTAGCTCAGGATGACATATAAGTCTCAATCAGCTAGCTGCTTCCTAGACTCTCACATGTTTGCGGGACTCCCATGCAAACTTATGCAATTAAAATGGTTTTTTTTCTGTTAATCTGTTTTATGTCAATTTCATTCTTAGAACAGCCACAGAACCTAGAAGGGTAAAAGGAAGCATTTTCTCTTTCCTACCTGACACTGATAATCCTCAAAAAACAAGCTCTCGAAGATCCCTGCCTTTCTTGCAAGAACATGGCCACCACAGAGGAAAATATTCTAATGGTTTTGACAAATTTCTAATAGCAAAAGCAATGACGTTTCTGAGAATATTGTGGTTCCAAAACTTAACATTGAAACCCAGTTATTAGGTACTAATGCAGGCATCAGCAAACTATGAGTGGGCCAATTATGAGACAGACCAGCTTTCACTGTCAGGGAGACCATTGTCATCCCCCCACCCCCACCTCTAGACCAAAGTTCCATCTTATTGAAAGAACTATCACAAGACAGAAGCAGCAACAGCTGACAATTGTCCCCGGCTTCATGTTGGCAGCTAGGTTTATCCACCTTTGGGAGACAACTTCAGCATGCCAATTTTTAAAGACTGCCAACCTTTGCAGCAAAGCACAGTGAAGCTAGCTCACAGTTATAGTTTCTTTTGCTGTTTGATTCCCCATGATGCTTATATTTTTCTTTAGCTTAACTAAATGGTAACCAGGCCCAACATTTATTCTTGTTAAATGAGAAACACCAGATTACAATTCAATGGCAAAAGTGAAGACTTTTAAAGGTATTTAATCATACAGATAACATTTAAGCCCAGATGGGGAAAGAATGTAATCAGGCCTGATTCTCAACAGCCTTTTGGAAAATGCTTCATGAATTTTTAATTTTAAATTGCAAGAGGGTAGAAACTTGTCTTTATGACTCAGCTGAAGGATGGTTCTTCATAACCTGCTGGTTTCATTTAAATTTAGAAAAAAGAACATTGTCTACTAAATCATCAATATCACTGGCTGTAACACCTTGGGTTTCCCTTGGAGACTTGGTTTTGAAATATAAATCTGTAACAAGCCTCAGACACAGGGAAAGAATCATGGTGAGTCCAGTAGAAAATAACGGTCCCTCTACAACTTTGACAAGGAGAAAGAGTCTTCTCTGGGTCTGATTTCTAAGTACTGTATGCATTCCAGCTCAAACAGAAAAACCATGGCTAATGAATTTCAGCTGCCATGATGATCTGACAGAGGGCTGATGAAATGACCCACTCTGTAAGCAACACCTGTGATTCATATCACAGAATTGGCCTGCCCTCGAGGAGTTTATAGCCTCAAAAGTGACTATGCACCGTTAAATCCACGGGGAAAAACAGAATGAATGATAAGCCAAGGAAACGAGATGAGGAGTTAAGACAAACCGCTCTTCAACAATCAATATCATTGCCGCTTTTACTCTTGATTCTCAGAGACAGCAAAGCTACACAGAGTATTACACAAGGTTAATACCCATGAAGCCTGAGCTCTACTTCCAGATCTATCCCTCATAGAAGGAATAAGTATTAACCGACAACATGTGGGCTTAAAAAACACTACGTTTGAAAAATAAAATTCTCCATAAGCTGATATTGGCCTGTGGTGGTGAGAATTGCATACTTGATCTCATTTTGGGGAGCTGCCTCTACTTCTCTAGGGTTAAATTATAGTCTCAGTTGACTTGTAAATCCAGAGTACAGGGGAAGGGCACCCTCGGATTGGGTTCGCGTTGGTCATGCTCTCTGGGAAATAGGCATAGGAAATGTTCCCGAGGTGGAGAGGGGCTTCTGGCCCACATCCGGCTGCACAAGCCATGACACACTGCTATGCCCGTGTAGGATGTGTGGGTGTCCCTGAGTGCTGCACATGAGCATGGTGCTGCCCTGGTCCCCTCAGCCTTAAGGAAATGTTAAAGCCTCTCTCCTCCTCAAATTGATCCAATTCTGCTTTCCTCAAACTTTGGAGCCCCCTTCGCCTTCCAGATACTTCACTACCATTGCTTTCATGAGGTTATGCCTTGAAAATAAAAGGGGAAGCTGGGTTTACCTGTTGGGCAGCTGGCAACTTCTGCTTTTGGCCTCATAACACAAGAATCTATTAAGCATGAGAGCAAAAGGTTTAGCTACCTTTTCAGTATGTGGAAGGAAAATGTATGAATAGTAGTGAGAATGAAACACAAATTAAATTCTAAATACATTGTCCTGTCACACATTCGTGTGTGTGGCACAAGTAATTCAACGATCTGTCCCTCTTCCCTACACTAGTTTTAAATACACAAAAAAATCAAGAATATACATCTGAGTCTAGCTGGGAGTACTTGGTAGTAGAACTTGGTAGTAGAACTGCTAATTTTGCTGGAAACCTGGATACTTGTAATAAAGACTACATATTTCAGCTTCTTTTGCAGCTACATGTGTCATTGTGGCCAAGTTTTGGCCAATGGGAGGGTAAGTGAAAAGGTATGTAAATTCTACGTATATAAAGGGTCCTCAAGGAGAAAGGGCATGCCATTTTTTGTCCTTCCTCTTTCCTGCTGGCTGGAATGCAGTTATAGTGCCGGAGGCTCCAACAGCCATGCAGGGCCATGAGGTGGACATTGCATGTTGGCGGTGGAAGAGCAGAAAGACTGATGTAGTCTTGGCTCTGACCACGCCACAGAGCTTCACACCCAGCCCTGCACTGCCTGCTTTCAGACTTCTTCCACCCAGGAGAGAAATTAGCTCCTATCTTTAAAAAAATAATTATTATTTTGAGCTACCCCAGCTGATATTCCTCAAAGCAAATGTAATACTAGGTTTTATCTTTCCTGAAGAATTCCACAATACCAGAGAAATATAAAGCAATTCCATAACAACAAAGAAAACATGTAAGACTTGAGTTCTTTTTGATATTTTCAGTAGTAACCTGTGTGTATGTATTTGCTTATATTTGTAGAAGGGAAGCTAGCCTGAGTCTCCAGGCTGCTGCCATAGGTTAGGCCCAGCATTTATACATGCACAGGTGACTGAGGAGCCACCTGGGATTGAATTCATCCTAAACAAAAAGCAAGTCAGGTACACAAGCTTAGTGTGGTCACTGGGCTGGTGGGGTGAGTTTGAGGATATTGAAAGTGTAAAACTATGCTTGTTTATAAAACCTGACTTTCTTGGTTTCAAATAACAAAGTGGGAAGAGTCTGAAAGTTAAAATGAAAATGACTATGTTCCTTCAGGTATTTGGTGAGATTGGGACATCTTTCACATAGCTTTGGGGCCTGTAGAACATCCTGTGGGAATTGAGAGGAGCTGGGGTCAGTGGCAGTAGTGGCATGAGGCCAGTAGTGGCACCATGTGCAGGTGGACCGGGCGGCATTCTATGGCACCATTCACTGTCACAGACAGGAAGGTTTCCAAGGCAGCAGGAGGCAGTGCCAATAGTTGGAGGCTTTCCAGTGGCCCTGGGAGCAACGGAAGACAGCACAGCTGCCCTTAGACTGACAACCTGCACAGCAGAGGCCAGGCGTCTTCAGCAGCAGATTCCTACAGAAGTTAGAGGGAAGGACAGGAGAAACATGGTGATTGCCCCCTGGCTGCTGAAAGAACTTATCATTTTGAAACATTTCAAACATTTCTTAGGACCCTTCAGATATATCTGAGGATAGAATAGAAAGTTTTGAAAAAGGCTTGAGGCCGGGCGCGGTGGCTCACGCCTGTAATCCTAGCACTCTGGGAGGCTGGTGAGGGTGGATCGCTCAAGGTCAGGAGTTCGCCACCAGCCTGAGCAAGAGTGAGACCCCATCTCTACTAAAAATGGAAAGAAATTATCTGGACAACTAAATATATATATATATTGAAAAAACTAGCCAGGAATGGTGGCGTATGCCTGTAGTCCCAGCTACTCAGGAGGCTGAGGCAGTAGGATTGCTTGAGCCCAGGAGTTTGAGGTTGCTGTGAGCTAGGCTGACGCCATGGCACTCTGGCCTGGGCAACAGAGTGAGACTCTGTCTCAAAAAAAAAAAAAAGAAAAAAAAAAGGTTTGAGGTCCTATAACAGTAAGTGGGGGTCAGAGCTAGAGAAACAGTTTATTGCTAATAATATGACTAAGGTTCAGGTTGCCCAGAAAAAACATAGGTTACATTTTCTTAAAATCTCATTACCAATGACAAGTGTTGTTTTCCACTATGCAACATTCATTTTACCAATATATAGATGTAAGAAAGGCTAAAATGGTCTTTTATAACTACCTAAAGCAATTTTAAATTGGATAATAGAGATTTGTCTTTAAGAAACAAATAATGTCTTATGTATAGATTGTGTAGGAGGAGATAATAAGTAAGTGATGGTACTGATATAATATTCTACTAGAAATGAGAAAAAAAAACGCTACAAGGGCACATAATTTTTTACATTTGAAAAGTGACAAAAATGGAGAGTGGGTGGCCAGCCAATAAAGCTAACACATTTATTCAGGAGAGGCATTTGAAAACAAAGTTTCCTGTTTTGGTTTAAGAATTAAGACCTTGAATCCTTCCTTCTGCAGAAACATCAAATAAACTGAGATTTGACCCTTCTTTAGTCATGCCACATAGTGCAGTGAAGAGCTGTGTAAATCTACTCACTCATTTATATGATCATTACATCAAACATTTCTTGGGTATCTGCTATATTCAAGGAGCTGAGACATGTGTTATATGAAAGTAGAGATAATTCAAAGATGAGTAAAATATAATTCTTGTCCTTCAAGAACTCAAAGCCCATGGAGTGAGTAAAGAGGGAGATAGATACATATAAATAAATCATTGCAATATCATGTGATAAGTGAATATAAGTGAACATGTAGGTACCAGAGTCACAAGTCCTGTGGGGAACATGTGACATGTAGGGATATGTGATCTTTGAGTTTGGTCATGAACCCAAAGGAATCTACAGATTCAATAAAATCTCTATTAAAATACCAACATTATTTTTCACAGATCTAGAAGAAATAATTCTACGCTTCATATGGAACCAGAGAAGATGTCACATAGCAAAAGCAATCTTAAGCAAAAAGAACAAATTGGGAGGCATCAATTTAGCAGACTTCAAGCTATACTACAAAGCTATAGTAACTAAAACATCAAGGTACTGGCGCAAGAACAGAGACATAGACCAATGGAATGGAACTGAGAACCCACATATAAAACGATCCTCATATAGCCATCTAATCTTTGACAAAGCAGACAAAAACAGACACTGGGGAAAAGAATCTTTATTCAATAAACGGTGCTGGGAAAATTGGATAGGCACATATAGAAGACTGAAACAGGATCCGTACCTCTCACTTCTCACAAAGATCAACTCATGGTGGATAACAGACCTAAACCTAAGCCATGAAACTATAAGAATTATAGAAGAAAATGTTGAAAAAACTTCTATAGATAGACATTGGCCTAGGCAAAGGATTTATGAAGAAGACCCAAAAGGCAATCACAGCAACAACGAAAATAAATAAATGGGACCTGATCAAATTAAAAAGCTTCTGCACAGCCAAGGAAACTATCACAAGAGCAAACAGACAACC
The DNA here is from genome assembly GCF_000956105.1 of Propithecus coquereli. Lineage (NCBI taxonomy): Eukaryota > Metazoa > Chordata > Mammalia > Primates > Indriidae > Propithecus > Propithecus coquereli. The sequence goes on along the minus strand of NW_012137747.1, from coordinate 2,762,578 downwards.
TACAGAATGGGAGAAAATATTC
>NW_012137747.1:2757410-2761689 GCF_000956105.1 Propithecus coquereli | reverse complement strand
CACATCTGATGGGTGCGGTGTGCACCATCTGGGGGATGGACACAGTTGAACCTCTGACTTCGGTGGGGCAAAGGCAATATATGTAGCCTAAACATTTGTACCCCCTTAATATGCTGAAATAAAAAAAAAAGTAAAAAAAAATAGTAAAGAAAAAGACTTTAATAAAGGTAGACAAGTCAGGTAGGGCATTGCATAGCAGGCCTTGAGAAATTATAGAGAACATTACTTTGGGAGTGTGAGAAAGAGTTTGGAGTGGCTGGAGCAAGAAGAGCATGACTGATAACCGGAGGAGGTGAGGCCAGAAGGACAGGTGGGGCCAGTCTGTGGGACATAATGCGCCATGCTAAGGAATTGGACTCACGCCTTTAGTAGTGGTGACCCATCAAAGTGTTTTAAGCAGCAGAGCAACATGATCAAATTGGCTTAGTTTGATGGTTGTTGAATCAACATTTATTGACTTCCTATTTGGTGTTGAGCACTGTTCTAGGGATAAAAGGAAGAGCACAACTTGGGTACTTGCAGTTCCATGGCAGAGGCAACCACATAAACATGCTGGGGTAATGGTCTGTACAGGGTGTGTCGGGCTTAGCTGAGCCTGGGAGATTTGGGAGAGGTTCCAAGACGACCTAAATTGAGACTTGAAGGACTCCTCTAACTAACGTGTGTCTCCTACTAGAATGGACGCTCATGGACTTTTACAGGAGTTCCTGGCACATAGTATACATTATAGAAGTATTTGTTAAATACATTTTTTAAAAAATGAAAGCAAAGAAAATCTGCTTTGTTCAGTGTTTGGAGCAGTGCCTGCACATAGTAGGTGGATTCTGTCATGCTATAGCATGAAAACATGCTATTTGTCTATAGCAGACAAATAAGGGATGAATTTGAACATTTGGGATGTGGAATAACTAGAAGCTTGGACATTTTATGGTGGGAGAGATGAGAGAGGGGGAGGAGCCAGAATGCAACATGTTTTCCTTTTTGGTTATGCAGGGAACACACACACACACACACACACACACACACACACACACACACACATACGAGTCAGGTATGGTTGAGGTAAAGAGTTCCTTTTGGACATTGTGAATTGAGGCTCCTAAGGGGCGTCTGAGTGTGCATGCTCAGAGGATGGTTGGAAATACGAATCTGGACTGGAGAAGGGAGCAGGGGACACTGTAGGAAGATGGCAGACTGAGCACATTCTCCATTCTCCTCCTTCCATTCTGGCAAAAGCAGAAGAGAATAGAAAGGAAAATAAATCAAATTAATGCTGGGGAAACAGCATGGGAGGTGCTTAGGGACTAGGAATCAAGAGAAATCTCTGAAAGATAAAAGCAGATGGATTAGATTGAAGAAGAAAATCACAGCCAGCCTAAAACTCAAGCAAAAGTGGGAATGGGTTTGAGAGAGCCACAAGTACAGAACCTGCAAGTACAGAGCCCCCCAGGGGGTCCTGGGCATCTGATATGGTATCACAGAAGAAACCACGTTGTTAGGCCACTCTTTTCCTAAAAAGGATTTAAGCACAAAAAGATTCATATAACACAGTGAGATAAGATACAAATAAATAGTTTAAAAAATGAGAAAGAAAATAAGGCTTAGAAAGTAAGATGAAACTAGGTGTGTGGATACTAAAGGTCATGCCAGCAAGTCCCACGTACTTGCTAGGTAGAGGTGGGTCACGTATTTTGCTATAAACGTTTAATCATGGGGAAAAAGGAAACAGAATCTCTTTACATAACTGATAGCATCCAAAGGGTTAAAAACAAATTAGCTGCTTCCAATCTGACTTCCACAAGCCCAGCCAGGAATTCTGTTCACGTTCAAAGAAGCCACGGGGTTAGATGTGGTGGAGAAAGTGAACTACCAGGTATACCATATCTGCTTAGTGCTGAGTGCTACATGTGTACTTTCTAATTTAATAGTCATAACGACTTGGTCATGTCTTGGTCCAAACCAATGGGCTTTACATTGTCCTTTGTTTCTCCTCAGAGAAGCGTCCTGTACCCTTTGCTGTCTGCTGAAAGCAGTGCAAAATGAAGGTTGACTCTTGGTGTATCAATAACTTGTAAAGAAATCTACCACAAGTTTTGAATCAAAGGGCTTTATCCAAGATTATTGATACTCCCAGCCATTCTTTAAGATTACAATAAATTCCCTTGATGGCTGCTGTCAGGCAAGGTTTGGTATCACTCTTTCTCAGGAAAGCTTGGTTGATCCAATATAAATCTTCCTAGGATTACTAGGAATCTGTCTTCTGATGCTTTGTAATCATTAGAATAGCTTGGCCATGGAATGTTGTCCACTGGTGTCCCATGAGGAAATAGAGCTTACAGGGAAGAGTCTTATTGTGATTGGGTCCAATCCTGGATTCAATGCACCTGAAAACGTAAATGTACATTTTAGGGTGAATTGTATTCAAATGTCTAAGAAGGGCCATGGGGACACTGAAGTAGGAAGGTGTAGACTTTGGGTTCTGTACCTGTCAAACATGACTCTCACCCTCCCAGATATCCCATAACCTAATTCATATGCCAACACCTTTCTTTTCTTTTTTAGCTAGCTAATGTGTTCCATTTTCTGCAACTAAGAATCTCTGTGTTCTGTTCTCCGCAACAAAGAATCTCAATGATACATCTGTAGAGAAGGAAGAGGTAAGGACATGAGGCTCACATTGACATTAACCTGTAACTACCTGTAATTAATCTGTAATTAGCTAAAATGTGTATAGGTACTAGAAATACATATTGTTGCCATAGTGTTATTCTTTATTATTATGTTTATTTCCTTATTTAGATATAAAGCACCTCAGATACAAGGACCTCCTCTTCTCATCACAGTGTTGTATGTAAGATGTGTGGGCTCTGTCCCCAGATTGCATGATTTGAATCTTGGCTTCACCATTTTCTAGCTGTATGACCTTGAGCAAGGTCAGTTCCTTTGTTGGCAGAATGGAGATAGTATTTGCTTTACCTTATAAGTGTTGTTCAGCTTCAATGACATAATATCCATAAAGGGCTTAATACAGTCTCCTCAATGTGACAAGCACATAATAAAGACTAGCTGTCACTGTTATTATATCATAACCCTATTATAGAACTTACCACAATAACAGTGACAGGTGGCCAGTGTGGACAAAAGTGTAGAAGAGTGAATGGGAATCACCTCCAACCCTATAGCATTTTAGTTGCTGGTAGAGCATACCCACGTGACCCTCAAAACTTTGAGGTTTTCCCTGAAGGATTTTCCCTGCACGTGGATGGAGCACGGTGAGCACAGATACATTTCACATTGTCAACTTGCTTTAGCATCCTCCCGCCTTCTCACACAACTCATCTCCAGCCATAATGAATGCCAGCTCCATTTATACATCCTCCTTCCCAAATCCTCTCCATATCTGATTTCACATGGAAATAATCACAGGCAGAGTGTTTATGCAAATCTCCATGGCGACGATCCATTCTCTGGTCTCCACGGTGACACTTGCAATCACTTATAACCTCTCAAATTCATTTTGTTTGTTTATTTGAAACGTCTACTGATGTGATTTATCAGCCTAAGCCACACATAACAACACAAATCTACTTCTTTCCAAGCATAAAAAGGAAGGAGAGACAGGAGAGAGAATGAAATGAAATAATATTTAGGTCATATCTTATACAGGAATAATCTTCTAAAAAATTTATTGGGCAACCAAAACCAAAACCAAATTTTTATTTCATACCATAAATATATAAGGAATATATCATTAGTACTTAAACATATATACAATGATCTTTTAACAGTAGACCAACTAGATTCTCGGTAAAAAATAAAGATGTGTGGAAAAAAAATCACTGGGTTAGTAATGAGGCAAGCTGAAATCTAGACCTAATTTTAGAAAACCCAACTATCCCCAAGACTAAGGGCTTTCCTGGCACATGAGATCTTAAGTGCTAAAATCAGGACAGACCTGAGGAAACCGAGATGGTGGGTCACCCTAGTGTGCAAACTTGAAGCAGTCAGTTGATGTCTCTGTCCTAATCTTCATGTCATTGAGGGGCTAAAGAAAATCATTGCTGTGATTCCTTCCAGAGCTAATGTTTCGTGATTCTAAAAAGTAGATCTGAGGCTGGGCGTGGGGGCTCACGTCTGTAATCCTAGCACTCTGGGAGGCTGAGGCGGGTGGATAGCTCAAGGTCAGGAGTTCCCCACCAGCCTGAGCAAGAGTGAGACCCCGTCTCTACTAAAAATAGAAAGAAATGATCTGGACAACTAAAAATATACATATAGAAAA
>NW_012137747.1:2752473-2755370 GCF_000956105.1 Propithecus coquereli | reverse complement strand
CACTTGGGTTGTTTCCACATTCTTGCAATAGTGAATTGTGCTGCCATAAACATTCGGGGAGGGGATAGCTTTTGAAATGTGCATACACTTCAGTTGTGTTATATGAGAAGTGATCAACATTAGCAAAAGAGAGTTTTGTTTGTCTTAGAGGTGCTGCATGCTGCAGAATTTAAGAATCCATCTTTGTTTTTTTGGGTTAGAGGCAGGGACAGGGCTTGCTGGCCTTAATGGCAAAGGGCAGCGCTGATGCCCAGAGGAAGGGGCAAGGAGTGGTGAAGGGAAAAAGAGCTTTTCAGTGTGTATCCCTGGTTAACTCTTTTGAAGGGCAACCTCCATAGGAATAGTAATAATAATAAAAAATATTGAACCATCCTCTGAACTCCATGTATATTTATGATCACTCATGAATACATTTGGGTTTATTCTTCCAATGGATTATACCTTCCAAATAGGGGGAGGAGGCATTAGTGAACTACAGTACAGGAACTGAGCATGCCAAATGAAGTAAGCCAACACTGCTCTGCTACTGCAGAAAAATTCTGTTCAGACCCAGCCTGAGCTGGTGGGGCACTTGGCATATTGTATTATAAAGAGAGGAACACCAAGGGAAACGAGGTGGGCCATCAAGCTCGGAAATGTGTATGAGAATAGACCAAGTCTCAGTGGAACTCTGGAGTGATGCTTTAATGTGAGAGCTTGTCAGTGATTCCATCAGAGATTTCCTGCAGAAGATATTAAAGGAATGGAGATGGTGGAGCCTTGTGTGGTCCAACATGGAATTAGAGGAAGGCTGAATTGGTCTCCGGGCAAGATGGAAAGTTTTCAAGTGGAACACTGGAATTGGTGGGAGGACCCCGTCCCCATCACATCTGTCCCCCTCACCAGGATCCAGGTACAAGAAGTGGGATGTCAGTAGGATGTTCCAGAGCAGCCGGTCTCAGATAGCACAAGCTGATGATGTTTGCGAAAGCTGTAGATCGAGTGCCAGAGGAAGATTCTGAACTGCTTATTGAACACATTTAGGAAACGCCGTGTGAATGAACTGTCTCAAGAGTAGAAAAACACAGGAAGATTATGGTGGGATCAGAGGCTACCACTGTCCCCTTGGTCCATGGGGTAGAAGCTGAGCAGGTGGTTGCACACTGGAAAGTTTGACCCCCAGAGTGAGTTTTTGACAGAGATATAATTGTCAAGGAAGCATATACTAAGCACTTGGCCATGAAAGAGAAGATAAAAGATCCTTCAGTTTTGTTTTCAGAAATAAGATCCAGAGAAGGCCCAAACCTGTCTGGCAGAAGCCATAAATGGCCAGGATCTGCTGGTCTAACTGGGATGTTAAGAGGCCTAGCATCCCAGAGGTTTTTCTCTGCTTTCTCCATGAATTCTGAAGCAAGATATAACAGTCAAACATTGTGTTCAGGTGGGAGGAATAAAGAGTCCCTCCCTCTTGCAAAATGCAGTGGCTGTATCATTCAGGGGCAAGTCAGGAAACAGAAACCAGTGTGCACATTTCAAACAGAGGGCATGATATTCAAGAATTTGTTGCACAGTTGATGAAAAAGCTGAGAAGTTGAACATTATTCAGTGAGGAAATTTGCTGATTAGCAACAGGGGAAAGCCCCTGCCACCATGAAGGAGAGATGAAGGCAAGACAAGGAGGTACAGGAGCCCAGGAGCCAGGGCTATTTGGCAGAAGATGGAGGATTCCCTGTAGAGGGAAGGTTGTCTGGTGAAAGCAAATCATTCCACTGCCAGAGTCTCTCCCGAAGCAGAGAGAAAGGGGAAGAAATACTCTGGCTTTTTCCCACCTCTTGCCCTCTGGTATTCAACTCATTAGCTCCATCTCCCTGGAAGGCAAAAGTCAAGGGAGACTGGGAAATGTCATTTCCTAAAATACAGAGCAGAGCTGAAAAGGGCAGGAGTGAGTCTAGGAGAAAACGGAACATTATCTGCATTATGGCTTAAACAAATTAGGGGGTTTGCGTTTCCTCTCACATAAAAGAAGTCTGGAAGTAAGCCCTCTGATGCTAATGCTGTGACTCTAAAATATCACCAGGGGCCAAACCTCCATCTTTATGCTCTACCATTCTGAGTGCATAGCTTCCATTGTCAAGATCACTTTATGATCCAAAATGACTGCCGTTGCTCCAGTCGTCACATTCACCTCTCAAGCAGGAAACAGGATAGATGGACAAGACAAAAAGAGCCTTCCAGAAATCCCCAAGACTACCAACTTACATCTAATTATCTATTCCTGTTGACAAACTAAGCTTAAAAATATTATTTTTCAGCTGGGAAAATTGCCCTGGGTTTTTGCCTTTAAGGAAAGGAAAGATTGGGTATTCGGTAAATCACAGGCAATCTCTATCGCAGAGAAAAAGAAAGACTGATATTTAAGAATTAGCGCAAACAGAATAGAGTTGTTGGGCTGCAACTAAACACAAGCATGTGATACGGAGAGATCCAAGGCAGAGGAAGGATGGGAGTGTTAGTTTAGGGGTAGCGGTTACTATTTTATATAGCTTTGTTCAAATTTGAGTAGAAACCTGCAGAAAGTATTAAAGTTTGAGAATAGTTCTGATTAACTACAAGTAAGGTTGGGTTCTCTCTTTAGTAATAGAATACCCTTCCAGTATTTCGGTGCATAAAGGAAGTATCATCATTCATTCATTCATTAAACGCTTATTATTTCAGCAAATACTTGGGAAGACATTGCTCCAGGTGCTGGCCCCAGGGGAGAACAGACAGAGCCATGCTTACTCGCATCAAGCTTACACTCCTCTTTGCGGGCTTCGTAATCGCTGGCCTAGAACTCACCAACAAATAACCTGTGAACCACATACATGATTTATTTGCCCTACATGATGTGAACTAGTACAGTATAAAAAAAATACATA
>NW_012137747.1:2751550-2752423 GCF_000956105.1 Propithecus coquereli | reverse complement strand
ACTTAATCATACACATTCTTCTTGGTTGTTCCTCATCATTTTCACCAAACAAGGAAAAATTTTTGGGAAGGCAAAAGTGAGTTGCATTTCTTTTTCAAAAAACAAACAAACAAACAAAAAAACCTTTGTGATTTATGGCACATTATCCTGCCATTGTAAAACATCTATCTCTAACCACCATTAAGAAACTCACTGTTGTGTAGACTTCTTCATCTTCCTAATTCTGCATGATAAATGAGAATGGATACTAAAAGATGCATCAACATACCTCTTTGATTTATAGCCTAAGCCATGCATAACAAAAAATATGAGGAACTATCTAAACAAGTCTCATTTTTTAGTTTCACATAAAACTAAAAAACTTTAGGTTGAAAATGTTATTCAGGAGTGTAGGAGATTGGTTGAGTTGAGTGGAAATGTTTTGAACAGAGCAACATACTGGTTTTTTTCCATTTCTGTTCATAGCATTTGTATGTCCCTTGCAACAATTTCCACTTGAAGAAAAATAATTGCTTTTGTAGAAAGAATGTATACATGATTATTTTTGTTCTTTGAAATGCATGGCCACCATGTAAGGAGATTCTTTTTTCTTCATGGATAATTCTTTGCAACTTGGTAACTCTGATGCAAAATCATCACCGATATGCTTGGGTGGGTACTGCTGGTTTATCTACCTATCTGTCTAGCTATCATTATCTATCTGTCCAGCTATTTATCTGTGCAGAAATTCTTTAAAAATCATTGTGGCACAACATCTTTAAAGAATATTATTTATAAAACAACAATTACATAGAGAAAGATTAATGAGAAAAAATCCTTAAATATAAGGATCTTTCTTAGAAATCCTTTGGACTTATTCATCTTTATTTATTC
>NW_012137747.1:2737978-2747542 GCF_000956105.1 Propithecus coquereli | reverse complement strand
AAAAGAGTGAGACTCTGTCTCAAAAAAAAAAAAAAAAGGAGAACGCTGGGAGGTGACTGAGACACACATGAGACTGGAGCATCCGCAAGCCAAGGAAGGGCAAGGAGTGCCAGCCACCAGCAGAAGCTGGGAAGAGGCAGGGAAGGATTCTGCCCCGGGTCTTAGAGGGAGCACGGCCCTGCCGACACCTTGACTGGGCTTCTAGCCCCTAGCACTGTGAGAGAATAAATTTCTGTTATTTTAAGCCACCCAGTTTGTTACGGCAGTCCTAGAAAACTAATAGCTGACATTCTTTTTTAAAAAAAAAATCAGAACTTTTTACATAAAAATGCAGATTTTCAGTTTCTCTTGGAAGTGAGCAGATCTGGCAACAGTGGACACAAATCTTACGTGACAACACTGGTGGAGCTGGGTGACTAATGCTATACTCTCCGGTTACAGCAATTGAGCGGTTTGCTTTTCCGTGTGGCTCCTACAGGAATTCGTGTTTACGCCCCCTGCTTTAGCTGGGCTGTTTGCTTCTGGCCACAGCCTGGCTCTGTGCACTTGACCAGGGAATTATGCACCATCAAGGACAACAGATCTTCCCCAATCTCAGTGGGGGTTTCCCTGCCCCGTGTAGTCAACATTGCCATCCCCACACTTTTTTGTCTGCTTTATATAATATTTTTCCATAGAACCTGTCTATCAGTCTATCTTGTCTGTCTATCTATCTACTTAACTTCCTTACTTGTCACTGTCTTCTCCTCCTGCTAGACTGCGAGCTCCCAAGGGCAGGCCTGTGTCTGTTCCGTTCACTGTGGTAGCCCCTTGCCAGGATTAGTTCATTGCTCATGAATGCAGAAGCTGTGGGATGCAGAAGCTGGAATAAATGCCAGAAATCAACTAATTCAACCTCCACTTTTTTTTTTTTAACCCTAGAGGAAACCCGCAAGGCTGAGAGAGGGGACGTGACTTGATAAAGTTCATGCGAATGGTTAGTTGCCAAGTGCCCAGGATCAGGATCCAGGCTGTTGCCCCGAGTCCAGTGGTTGTCCTGTTTTTCCAGCTGGCCCACTGCTCATGCAGTCATAGCGCTGGGATCTTAAGTACAGAAATATCAAAATGGTAATGAGAAAATGATAGTTTTTATGTATTCTATCCAATTACTTATCTGCTAAATGTTTTCAGAGCAAAACTAAAAAAAATCTCAGTTTATGTTCCTAATATCTGAAAAGGTGACAGGAGATTTATTCATACTAAAGATTGAATTGTTACTTTTGATACTAAGAATCTAATTGTTATGGTTTAGTAAATACTTTATTTTGACTTCAGCTTTGGAAGAGAACACAAGTGCTTTCATGGTAGCCTTGTTTTGTGTTTCTTGTTAATGAGGTAGTATAATAAAAAAGCCCCTACATTCCACCCACAAGGTTCGAAATAAAATATGATGCTAGGAAATCAAATGATGGTGTTTCATTAATTAACCCATCCAACTTTCATAGGAATGTTCTGTCTAGTTATGGAAAAGAGAATACCAAGTCACAAAGAGACCACGATCTGTCACTCATTCATTTAACAAAATGTAATGAGATTCTACTATCTGCCAGATCTCTGCAATCACTCATATCAGATAAGATAGCTACACTTATAGAGCTCATATTTTAGAGCAATGTTTTCCAAAGTTGCTCCTGATAGGAGTCAGTGTCCTTTGGTGGGGAGACACTTGCAAAACATACAGATTTGTAAGCTTCATGCTGGAATCAGAATCTCAGGGAAGGAATCAGGAATTGTATGGTTTTTTTAAAAAATTAATTTATTTGTTATTTGTATTCTTTGGGCACAAGTGCAATTTTCCTACATTAATATATTGCATCGTGGTGAAGTCAGGGCCTTCAGTGCATCCATCACTGGAATAATGCACACTGTACCCACCAAGCAATCCCCCATATTCCCTCCCCCACCCCAGGAATTGTATGTTGACCAAGCATTCATTTTTTTTTAGGCAAGTTTCGGTAACAGTTTTAGTGGGAGATATTGACATCGATCAAGTGTTTCTACTAATATATGTGTAATTTATAAAACAAATATCATGGAAAACTGTATATAGCAATTGCTCATTGACTATTTACTCAATATGTATTTATTGAGTACCAAATGATGGCAAACACTGCTCTGGGTACTATGGATATGGCAGTAAACAAAAAAATTAAAGATCTCTCCCCTCACAGAGCTTTCATTTTAGTGAGGGAAGCAGACAATGAACACATACTCGAATGAGATAGTTTCTTTTTTAAAAAAGTTTTTTTTAGAGACAGGGTGTCACTCTGCTCCCCAGGCTGGATCACAGCTTACTGCAGCCTCAAACTCCTGGACTCACGAGATCCTCCTAAGTAGCTAAGACTACAGGTATGTGCCACCATGCCCAAGTAATTTTTTAAACTTTTTGTAGAGACAGAGTCTTGCTATGTTGCCCAGGTTGGTCTCAAGTGAGCCTCCCAAAGTGCTGGGATTACAGGTGTGAGCCTCCATACCCTGCTAGATAATTTCATATGGTTTTTTAAGTGCCATTTCCTTTTGGGAAGGCTTTCTGTGCCAGGTATCCAGGCTAGAAGAAAAAGGAAGAGAAGGGCAAGAAGTTGGATGTGAAGTTCTTTGCTTTCCTGCCAACCTGGGGACTAAGCCTCAGCGGTTGGGGGAGAATTACTAAGAAAAATGTAGGGTGATTTTGGAACCAAAGTCTTAACTCGTCTTTCTCTAGGACCATTCTGGAAAGACTGCATGCTTCTCAGAGAAGCCCAGAGATTAGTACTGATCCACTATACCCAATAAGACATTTGGGAGTAGAGTAAAACTGGCTGAGAAAAGTACTTGAAAGATTGTATGAAATGTGCTCTCTACTCCATTGATTCTCCATGGCTTACCCTTGGAGTGGGATGGAGAAGTTCCTGCCTGTCTGAGAGAGGAGGGATGTGGGAGGGTTGGAGGCATGTAGAAACTGCTGAGGGTACTGGCTGGTGAAGTCACCAGACCAGAAGGGTCACTGTGGAAGGGGCAATGTGACTCTGTAGCTGAGTGGACCACCCAAGCCAGTGGTGTATTAGAATCAGAACCAGGCCTTAAAGCATCAGCAGCACCAAGAAAAACAGGGATAACCAAACGCGCAAGAGGAGATCAAGAAGCCTCAGTCATGATGGGCCAACCTGACTCAATTACATAAGTTCCAGACCCTTCAGAGGTAGACCAAGTAAGGACCCAGAGGACATCACGAAGATCAGACTCTATACCACCCCCTGCTCCAAGAGAATATACTAGCCATCTCTTGCAAGGTACCACCTTGGAAAAGAGGAGACAGGCTGTTTTAGTCTGAAAGAGACTTATTAAAAATTGTGAATGTTTTCAAACATACATATAAATGGAATAGTGTAATAAATCCCCACATATCTATCACTCATATTCTAGATTTTCATCACTTTTGTTTCCTCTATAACTCACTTCTCTTTCCTGATAAAATATTTTATAGCAAATCCCGGACATAATGTCATTTTGCTCCTGCAAACTTCAGTATGCATGTCAACAAATATAGGCAATTTTAACCATTGCCATGATGGTATTATTACACCTTAAACAATTAACAACAATTTCATGAATTATCTAATATGCAGTCCATTTTAGATGTCTCTGATTGTCTCAAATTACCTTTTTGCAGTTGGCTTGTTTGAATGGGAATTTAATCGACATGCTGCATTTGGTTAGCATGTCTCTTAAATGTCTCAATCTAGAGCAGTTCCCCTGCAATCATCCAGAGTAGAAACTTAAGAACAAAACAAGATCAATCGGAAAAAATAATCAAGTTACCCTATTTTGCTAACCTGAGACTGAGTGCATACATTGTGATCTTGCTACAACAACAAGCATTAATAGTCACGGGGAACTTCATCAAACTGGGGGAAGGTTACTTTAGGAAATTTTCCTGGGTGAATTTTATTTACTGAAAAGCAACTAGAATCTACTGAAGCAGAGGCTCTTATTCAGGAAATATTTTTATGTACTATTTGCAAGGGCCATTGGATGGACATGCCCCTCAATTTCTCAGTTGCCTTCCTATAAATCCTGCAAGACTCATTATCAGAAGCACCTACGCTGACTCACAGACTATTAAAGCTTATTGAGAAATAACTTGGACTTCCCAGAAGACTAATTTACGTCAGCAAGCAAAAGGATAATCACAGCCATAAATCTTAAAGCTATCAATGAGTACAGCTGGCTTAAAAAAAAGAAATTCAATAGTATTTTGTTACTTTCAACCAAAAGAGGACTCTGATTTTTTATTTTCTTTTTTAACAATCCACAGTGTCTTAAAAGTCATCCTACTCTATTGCTGTTTCTTTCCTGCTGCTGAACAGAGCAACACCATGTAAATTATACCTGAAGGTGCAAAGTTCATTGCTAGCTTCCCTTTGCTCTGTTTTAGAGGCTGTTGGGAAGCCAGAGAATAAGTGTTCCAAAGGAAAACAATAGAATTTAGACAACAGTCCAAATAAGGGCAGAAAAATTTCTCACATGAAAAAGCATAAGCAGTGTTGATTTGTGACAATTTCCATTTTTAGAAATTGAATTCATTTCCTTTTATTGATTTATTGATTAACTATTACAAAAGTGCCTCTGGGAATGGCTCCTAAAAGTGGTGATTAAAAAAGACCTCTTGAAATGTGGTGTCTCCCCAGAGACAACCCAGTTTATTCCTCTCCACGTTCACGTTATATTTCTTTGGCCAGTGTCCAGCGAAAGATGGATTATTTATAGCAGAAGCATCGGAGCTCAAAGCATCCTGCTTACCTTTTGTTGTCAAGGTAACAACTTACATTTTTCCCCTTTTGTCGAGAGGTCAGATTTTTGATGATATGAGTCACAGAGCTCAGGGGGATTTTTAAAATTGAAAGAACGCTTTTCAAAGGCAAATTAAAAATCAAGGCTTTACAAACATTCAGACCATTTAAAATTGGATTTAAACCACCAGGTGGTTTCCAGTAAATAACCCCAACACCTGCGTGGTGATGGCCTGGGGAAGTGTGGATCAGCCACTTCACGCTCGGGAGAGACCTGTTCCTGGGATTGCAGCGTTCTCGGCTATTTACCGGGTCTGTTCTTTGCCGACCATAATTGCCATTTCTCTTTTGCATGAGGTATCATGGAAATTCTTTAAAATATCTTTTCTTTAAATTTCAGATTTAGAAACTTTAAAACTATAATAGGGAATATTTTGTGATTTACTTTAAACAAGAATTTTATATCTGTGACAATAATAACAATTACCTGTGTGGCCTGATGCCATTTTAAGCACATATATTAACTAATTTAATCTTCTCTCAAAACAACAGTCTCAGGTAGAAAATGTTATTATACCAAATCTTTTTTTCACAAATGAGGAAGAGGAGACACAGATTGGATAAGAAACTTACATCAGGTCACATGACTAGGAAGTGGCCAAGGCAGGGTTTGATCCTAACCCTTTAGTTACTAAGTTTGCATGCTTAACTGCTCTGCCATGATTCCTCCTTAGGAGCTCATGGCTCTGATTAAGATCCAGGAAGGCCCTAAAGTGGCATTCTTCTCAGGAAGCACAGAAGGGGAACTGCGCTTTCCTTGGACCCTCCAACTCCCACAACACCCCCTCCCTGCTGTAGCCCCTTCCCAGCACCACCCCTACCCTGCACTACCCAGTAAGGCCATCTGTGGGCCTTTCAGAGAGCTTTTCTTTTCCAAGCTACATTTTCCCAACCACATATCTGGGGAAAGAAGAGAGTTGAATAAAACTCCAGAAACTCATTTTCTGGACTCCCCACTGGATACCTTTCTGGACACCTCAACAGACAGCCTCAAATTTTAAAATATGCTAAATTTGGTATGCTTTGAGTTGCAGGCATGATGAGCAGCCATCTACTTTAATAATAATAATAATAATAATAGCTACCATTTACTAAACATACTGTGTGCCAGGGACTCTGAATGAATTACCTTTCATCTTCACAACATCCCTGTGAGAGGGAACCAATCCGCTTATGAAGGAATTGTGGGTCAGGGCCACAGGATGTTGCCGGAAGTCACACACCGGGAAGGGGCAGAGTCGGGATGAGAACTCGTGTCTTCCTTGCTCCCAAGTCTATTCTCCTTCCATAGCATCACTTTCTCCTTCTTATTTAAACGAATAATAAGTCAAGGATATAACTAGTTCAATTCCACAATCCAACCTTGTTCAAAGACAGCTCTGAAAACAAAGTTTTGAAAACTTAGGTGCATAATGTTAGGGCTTTGTGAAATGGACCGGCTCCTTTAAACAATGGTCATGGAAGGGAGTGGATTTTTTTTTAAGGTAAATAATCTTGGACAAAACTCAGATTTACAGTAACTTCTAGCGTCTCTTTGCTATGTGTCCATGGCTTTTCCCAATTACTGGAAGGCCCAGCCCATTCTTGTCAATAAACTTTGTGTCGGAGGCTTACGTGGACAGGCTGAGAAGGACAGGGCACCTGGCCAGGTGAGGAAAATAGCCACAGACCCATCCTTCCTCCCTAAAGTCAAAAGTAACCACTGATTTCTGCAGCATCTCCCGTCTCTCATATTCAGAGAGGGATCGACACCATGAAGGCGTTTCAGCCTACCCTATTCTTCTGGTGCTTCTCCATATAGCTACACCATGGGGGTTCATTCCAACCTATAAAAGATTGTTTAGATCCTGGGAATGTCTGACTCATATGTATTCGAGATCTGCATAACCACAGATAAGATTTAACCGGATGTACCAGTTTTGTACATCAAAGAAAAAATTGTTATAAAGTGGTGGATTGTGGCACAGATTTGGATGAACCACAGAGTAAGTCACATTGCCCCCAATAGCACAGCATCTATACGTACCTAAAACCTGATGTAGAACGGGTAGAATGAATGTACATCCATTCAGCTGTGTGTGCCTTCTCTCCTGCCCCCTTCTCCCCACCCTCAGTGTGGCTGGCTCCTTCCCAGCTCAGAAAATGCAGGGACGCCTTGTCATTCTCTCTCCCTGGGCTCTGGTCTTCCTCCCCCAGTCCCAGGGCCCTCAGCAAAATCCGTAATTATGTATTTATTTGTTTGTTTACTTGCTCGTGGTCTGCCTACTCAATAGTCATGTACGTTTTTGTGAGGGCAGAGGCTATATCGAGTCTTTAATAGCAATCTTGAGGAATTCAGCTCCTGCCCAAAAACTTGTGTGGGATTTTTACACACACACACAAGACCTTACCTGGCAGGCCTCGAGAAGGAAGCTGCCCTCCCCACATTAGGCTTGGTACATGGCAGCTTCTGAGGGGAGTTGCGGTCAAGGCCTCAGGCCCCCACAGCTCGACGTGTTCTTGCACATATCTGTATCCCCAGCCCAGCCGATCTCTGCGTGGAGGCCTCTCAGATGCCTCTGTTGAGACCTCCTTATTAAGGAAGAGGAGGAGGATAGAAACCTGGAGGTCACTTTTCCCCACTCGGGACTCAGTACCCAGGCCTCCACTCTGACCTCTACCCTCCTATCTCCTCTGGTTTCTTGAGATGGCAGGAATCTTTGGTTAGGGCTCACTTGATAGTGAGATAATTTCCCACACCTGTGCTATCTATCTGTCTCCCTCCCCACCTTCGGCATCACTCCATGGGGAAAAAGGAAACAGTGGGAGAGTCTGTGCTTCCTCCAATGTAACCTCTTGCTTATACCATCATGGTAAGGGAATGAAGGTATGACTGTTCCTTCCACTTTGGCTTATTGGCTTAATCAGCTACCCTCATACATATAGGAGCTGCTCAATAAACATTAAGCAAAAGATTGAATGAATGATCTCTCCAGGAATTATGCTAAGTAATTTAGTCATTTTACAAACATTTATTAAATACCTACTGTATGCCTGGCACAGTTCTAGGTTCTTGGGATCCATATAAAGATCTCTGCCATCAAAGTGCTTACATTATATACATTCTATCACTATCCCACGTCATCCTCACAGCAATCCTGTCGGGTAAAAATTGAAAACTATAAAGGTTAATAATTTGCCTAAGGTCATAAAGCTTATAAGTAACTGAAATGGAATTTGAAAAATCTCTTCTTTTTCTGGGGCCATGGCCTTGTCATCTCAAACCACTAGGGCAGAGTTTAGCTTCTTTTCTGATCCCAGGGATCTAGAACCCTCAGCTGCTACAAGGTCAGAGAAATCCTGGCCGGTCACTTCCCAGGCATTCAGGCTGTTGGAAGGAGCGGGAGGAAGCCCGTAAGGTGGCCGGTTGATGAAGTGCCTACTTCCACCCAGCCAGTGCAGTGAGAGTGGCAAGGCCTCTGTTCTTACCCCTTCAGAAGGAGCCTCTTCTGCATCCTCTCAGTTCAAGATCTCTGAAAGAGGCACCTTCAGCCCCAGCTCACAAAAGCAGGGCATGGAAGGGGAGGCAAAAGGACTGAGAGCCAGCAGTGATTCTGTATGTTTCCTTTGTCAGCGGAGTTCTAAAGAAGGGCCCTCCCTCTGGGCTAAAGACTGAGCAGGAATGGAATAGGGTTTAAGAATATTCCTTTCCTTAGTTCTACTACTTTTATTGCTCATGATTCTATATCTAAACACTTTGCTAAATGATAACCACAATTTTTATTTATTCTTTCAGATTAGGTGATTTCATGGCAAATACAAGCTTGAAAAATGAGAATTTGAAGTTTGGCAGTTTTTTAGAAAGTTAAACATACACACTGTATGATCCAGCCATTCCACTCCTTTGCATTTACCCAAGAAAAATGAACAATATGCCTACAGAAAGACTTATTTACAAATACTCATAGCAGAGATTCCATGGTAAAAAACTGGACACTGCTCTGTCAGCTGGTGAATGATAAACAAAATGTGGTGCATCCACAATGGCTGCAGTACTACCTGACCATTGAAAAAGGACAAAATATTCATACAAACAACAACATGGATGAACCTCAAAAACATTATGCTAAGTAAAAGAAGCTAGATGCAAAGGCTATAATATTATGTTATTCCATTTATATGAAATTTCTAGAAGAAGCAAAATTACAGGTACAGAAAACACATCAGTTTTTGCCTGGGCTGGAGGTGGGAGCAGGAATTGAAAGCAAATGGCAAGAGGAAAGTTTGGAGCTGATGGAAGTTTTGTGAAAATGGATTGTGGTGATGGTTGCACAACTGTGTACAGTTACCAAATCTTGTCAAACTGTATGCTTAAAATGGGTGAATTTTGGCCAAGCATGGTGGCTCGTGCTTGTAATCCCAGCACTTTGGGAGACCAAGGCAGGAGATTCACTTGAGCCCAGGAGTTTGAGACCAGCTTGGGCAACATAGCAAAACCCTGTCTCTACAAAAAGTAAAACAATTAGCCAGGCTTATGGTGCACACCTGTAGTCCTAGCTACTTGGGAGGCTGAGGCAGGAGGATCACCTGAGCCCAGGAGTTCAAGGCTGCAGCGAGCCATAATCACAACACTGCACTTTAGCCTGAGCAGCAGAATGAGACTCTGTCTCTAAAATTAAAAAAAAAAAAAAATTGGAAATTTATGGGTAAACTATAC
>NW_012137747.1:2725421-2736013 GCF_000956105.1 Propithecus coquereli | reverse complement strand
GAAGAACTAGACTTTTAAGTTAAAAAAAAAAACAAAACACAAAAAAGAACCCCAAATCTTCCTCTCAGTCATTTACCTTACAGAAATGAAAAGCAACGGAAAAACTGGAAACAACCCAAAACTATGAATCAAAGAGGGATGAAGAATTACGGTGCACTGACATTAGACAGTGTCATGCAGATATTAAACGGAATGAGTTGGAGACATATTTATTAACCTGGAAAAAATTTCTATGGTATGTTAAATGTGCAAAAAATTTCTAAGTATTATATATAGTAGATCTAATATTTAGTAAAAAATATACCCCCTCAAAAAAGCCTGTATGAGGAAATAAATTTAGATGGATGGCTTGATAGATAAGAAGAAAGAAATACTAGGTAACTAGGTAATCTTGATTATCTTAAGGGAAGGGGAGAGTGTTAATTTTTTCTTTATACAGTTTTTTAATTTTAAGAAGATGTTTAGTTAGTCTTTAATATAAAGAAATTAAACACTTAATTAAAATTAAAGAATTTTTAAAATTAAATTTCTTTAATTAAAAAATATTGCTTTAAACTCAATTTTGTACTGAGATCTTGCTAAATTTAGAACCACATTTCTGCCATCGAAAAGCTGCAACCTAGACCAAATAATAGTATAAACAAAAACAACCAGAGAAAAACAAATGACAATGTATGTCAAGATATTCTGTGCCTTTGAGGGCTGGACAGCAACGTGGATCAAGGTAAGAGGGTAGAGTTATTGTTAGGGACAGAAAAACAAGAGATAATGGAATGATAGCAGCAGAAAAACAAGAAGGAGGAAACAGTTAAAGGAAAAGAATAAGGAGGAAATAGTTACAGAAAAATAACCAAAGGCAACAGTTATTTCAGTCTTAAAGAATGGGGTAATTAGACCAGGGAACAGTGACCACCAATTAGAAAACAGAAAAACACCATAAACAGTGACTTTCCCCATCACATGTATGGGAGAAAGGAAAGTCTGGATCTTAACCTTTAAGTTATGTTCATACCTGGAAAAGTCCAGACCCCAAAACCCATGACATAATAGTCATAAGTAATTACAACTGACCTTTACATCAACACTACTACTAGCATATAAAAGGAAAAACATAGAGGAAGACGGTGTCTACTCCACTCGCAGAGACAGACCCATTTCCCCTTAGGAAATGTACTTTCGCTTTGCACGCTTACATTTTCCTTACTATAATTTCTTCAAGTATACTTGCTGAGTGTCTGTCATCTCTCTCGGTCGCATGGGTCAAGGCTTGCGAGCCTGGAGCCCAAGAACTGGGGCAACACTTCAAAGTCCAGCCATGGACAGGACCATGACATTATGTCTTGTTCTTATTTGATGAGAGAGGAGGCAGTGTCAGAGATTTGAAGTATAGGATTTGTGTTATGGCTACCGTGGGAGAAAAAAGGTTAAATATACACAGTGGGACCACTAGATCAATCTTGCCAATTGTGTTTTTTTTCAGATGTTCCAAATCCTTACCGACTATTTTTATCTAAATAAAAATACACTCCTGTGTCACTTAATGACAGAGATATGTTCTGAGAAATGTGTTGTTAAAAGATTTTATTGTTGTGTGAACATCATAGGGTGTACAGTACTTATTCAAACCTACCTCATATAGCCTACCGCACTTTGAGGCCACACACCTATAGCCTACTGCACACAAGAGGCTACAAACCTATACAGCATGTTACTGTACTGAACGCTGTAGGCAATGGTAACACGAATCACTAGACAATAGAAAGTTTTCAGCTCCATTATAATCCTGTGGGACCACCATTACATATGTGGTCTGTTCTTGACTGAAACATATGTGGCACATTTCTATACTGAAAGAGCTGTGTTAACGTTTCCTATTCTAATGGCGGATTTGTCAATTTCTTTTTTAATTTTATTTAAGTTGAGTGATGAGTTCAGGGTGGCTTCATTGCATTATTGATCTCTACCTTACACATTTAAAAGACTTTAGTATGTATTTGATGTATAAAGAAACAAAACAGATTTTCTTCTGGTCAATTTTTGCTTTCTGTATTTTGGGGACTATTTTAAATTAAGAATTTTTATCTTTCTGATGAATTAATCCTATTATGATTATACAGTTACTATTTTTTATTCCTAGTAATGCTTTTTGTCTTTAAGTAAATTT
The DNA here is from genome assembly GCF_000956105.1 of Propithecus coquereli. Taxonomy (NCBI): domain Eukaryota; kingdom Metazoa; phylum Chordata; class Mammalia; order Primates; family Indriidae; genus Propithecus; species Propithecus coquereli. Next base: position 2,733,849 of record NW_012137747.1, on the reverse strand, counting down.
TGCCAGATATTAATGTTGCTCCACAAGTGTTTTGACTGGCATTTAACTGGTATGAGAAGTTTATGCCTGTTTATCTTTTAGGTATGTCTCTGATTAATTGTTTATAAATAAGAATTTTTTAAAAATCTATACTTCTAATCTTTAAGTGAAAAGTTTAGTTCATGTACATTTATTGTGTTACTGAAATATTTAAGTTTTTTTTAACCATATTATTTCATACTTTATATTTATCCCAGGCCCTTTCATTCCATAACCTCTTTCCTTGTCTGATCCCTCTGGTGTCTGACCTGTTCCTTTATATCTGGACGTGGCCTCTCTGCCTAAGTTTTCAGGTTGACAGCTCAGCCAGGCACTCTACCTGACTTTGTTAACCTTCGTTTTATTTGCACTTGGTGCCACACTCTTCAGCCCACTCCCCCATATTCCACACTGCCCAAGGACCTCACGGGACCAGATCACACCCAGCCATGGAGCCACCACGTCTATGGGAGGAATGGTCAGTTTCTTTTGGTCATCTAATCTCCAGTCATTGGATTCCTCTTCATCCCTGCCTTTTGCAGTCAACAAGCCCTAACCATTGTCCCTTTAAATTATATCTCTCTTCTACCCTGTATTTCCATAACCTAATACATCTCTCTTCCATCCCGTATTTTCACAACCCCCATTTAGCTTCTTAGTGCTTTGTATTTACACATTTTATAGCTGCGAATCCTATTCTCCTAGCTGGTGATTAATTATAAATTTAGGCATATGACTTTGTTCTGACAAACATGATATAAGACAAAGCCACTGGAGATTCTTAGAAAACATTTTTTTCTGAGAAAAAGGGACACATAAAGAGAAATTGGACTTGCTGTGTTTGGATGTAATTGCATACAGAAGTGATGCTTAACCCTGACACCACAATCCTGTGACCACAGAGGACAAGCCTGGAGGCAAAGATCAATATGCTGAAGAGTAGAAAGGTGGAAAAGCCTAGGTTATTGAGGATGTCAGGCCTGAACCAGTATATCTCCATCCAAATGTTGTTTATGCCAATTACAGACAAGCATTCCTCTACCTACAGCACTGAAACAAAGTGGCTTAGAATGTGTCAGTACTCATTGTAGATTAAAACTATTTATAAACATGTTATTATACAGTTAAAGTAATTACACAGACGTTCCTTGTTTTATTGTGCCTCACTTCATTGTGCTTTGCAGATATTGCATTTTTTTTACAAATTGAAAGTTTGTGGCAACCCTGCATTGAGCAAGTCTATAGGCGTGATTTTTCCAATAGCACGTGCTCACTTCGTGTCTTTGTGTCACATTTTGGTAATTCTCACAAGATTTCAAACTTTTTCAATATTATTATATCTGTTATGGTGATCTGTGATTATTGACCTTTGATGTTGCTATTATAATTGTTTTGGGGTGCCACAAACCACACCCATATAAGAAAGCAAACAGTAAATGTTGCATGAGTTCTGACTGTTCCACAAACTGGCTGTTCCTTCATCTCTCTCTCTCTCTCTCTCCTCAAGCTTCCCTAGTCCCTGAAACACAACAATATTGTAATTGGGCCGGTTAATAAGCCCACAATGGCCTTTAAGTGTTCAAGTGAAAGGAAGAGTCTCACATCTCTCACTTCAAATCAAAAGTTAGAAATGATTAAGCTTAGTGAAGAAGGCATGTCTCTCACTAAGGAAGGCCAAGGAAAGCCAAGACCGGCCAAAAGCTAGGCCTCTTGTGTCCAACAATTAGCCAAATTGTTGAAATGATAACAAAGGATTTAGAATATTACATAAATTTAGTTAATAAAGCAGCAGCAGAGTTTGAGAGGACTGACTCCAATTTTGAAAGAATTTCTACTATGGGTAAAATGCTATCAAACAGCACTGCATGCTACAGAGAAATCTTTCGTGAAGGGAAGAGTGAATTGATGCAGCAAACTTTATTGTTGTCTTATTTAAGAAATGGCCACGGCCACCCCAATCTTCAGCATCTGCCACCCTGATCAGGCGGCAGCCATCAACATCAAGGCAAGAACCTCCACAGCAAAAAAATGATGACTTGCTGAAGGATCAGATGATTATTAGCATTTTTTAGCAATATTTTTAAATTAAGACTTTTTTTTTAGATGCATTGCTATTGCACACTTAGTAGACTAAAGTATAATGTAAACAATATATGCCCTGGGAAACAAAAATTCATTCGACTCACTTTATTGCAATATTTGCTTTATTGCAGTGGTCTGGAACCAAACCCACATTATCTCCAAAGTATGCCTGTGTAAAGAAAAGCATAATGTGTATACAAAGGTTAACGTTTATTTATATATTAATTTTACCTAATTCTTCCACACTAGGGGACTGGTTAAAAGGGCTTAGCAGGGGTGGTTAAGAGGACTATTTCTAGTTTGATTCTGTTCTCCTTGATGTTCCATGCTCTCTTGTCATTATATCCTCATATCAGGACTCTTACTACCATTTACAGAGAAAAATCTCAGCCTCAGCTCATGTGATAACTCACATTTCATTTCAAATTCTGGATATTTTCCAAGTTATGGATAAGGAAGGGTCCTTAATACATCCTGAAAACTATCCACCAGAAGTTACTTGTGGTGTCTTGTGCTGTACTGCTACGAGGTGGTTTGACAGCCTAAAAGAAACTTGAAGCTCTTTTCTTGTTATCTAGGAAATGGTTTGGCCTCTGTTTGCTTGGAATTTATTTTTCTGGACTACCCCCAATTCCTCTCTGTCCTTTACCTCTATGCAACGAGTGATTGGCAGAAGTTCAGGCACTGCTGAAGAAGAAGAGAAGACATGTTTTATACCTTGATTCTTTTCTTGGTTAATTTCAATAAATTTCCTCATTGCAAAGACTTTTTGTTACTTTCTGGGTAATGTCATTAAACCCCCTCCCAGCCGTGTTTCAAGCCTGGAATGTCAGTATATTCAGCACAACGCTGGGGTTGGTTGGGATACATACTGGTTTAGAATTTTCAAGGGACTGAGCTACACATGAGGTTTATTTTTTAGCTTGCCCAGCTTCCAACCGGGGAGTTGCAATTTAATTGGTGAGGAAATCGGGCCCACTTCCCCCTATTCTCTCTCTGGTGAAGAGGCAAGATGGCAGTAGAACCAGACACCGAGGACAAAGGGAAACTTCTTTTTATTCCATATCTGGGAGGGTACAGCAGTTATCTAGGCTGAAGAGCAGGAAAAAGAGAACAAAAGTTCAACCTTAAAGAAGTGAAAACAGTATAAAAATGTTATGAAACAGTATATAAAAATGGTAATTTCAAAGTAAAAATAGATCAGAGTTAGATATTTTTACATATAAGGATCTGTGACTTCCTGAATGGCAACTATTAATATGTTCTCCATGATTTTAAAAAATAAATCTGTTTTGTAAAGTACTGTTTCTATCCTCCAATTTAGGAAGAACATTTGGTATATAGCAAATAAAATTATCTGTGGTTTTTATCTGTAGCTTTACTGAATTGATTATTTAAAACATTTCTTGATTTTTCTTGTAAAAATAGAGCCATCTGTATGTGACATACACATTTTTAAAACATGTTTTCCCCACTTACAAATCAATTGTCCTGTTATTTTGGACTCTAACCTGCGTCATTTGGCTTCGCTGAAACACTTGGGGGCATCTCTATTGCTACACTCTCATAATTAATCATTTCCTTTTCGGTTGATTTGGCATGGGGCCTTTCTTTAGCCAAACAACTAGTCTCCTCTTCTTGGATTGTATTTCTTAGTTTTATCTTCTTCCACATGTGTTCTCCACTGAGGTTTATTTCTGTCATTCAGTCATTCGTTAGATGATGACATGGGGGTGGGAAGGAATATAATTGGCTGATGGGAGTCTTGATCAAGAGATAATAGTGATCATTTTTATTTCTAATGAGAAAAAAAGCCCTAGAACACATAAGAAAAACTTCCCAAAGATTAAAATGACCAGGAGGAGAGCTTTCCTATGTGGCCAAAAGCTTTGATGACAATGTTTCCTTAGGGGACAGGTATACTAGATAGAGTAGAAATAAACCCCAGTGGTTGATTCGACTTGGAAGCAAAACATTCCATAGATGTTTAAAAAAAATGCTTTGATTATATAAACTTAAAAACATACAAAATTAGAGAGAATAATATGGTGAAATTCAATGAAAAGTAATGAAATGTATTCATGACCCAACTCAGGCAATTATCACTCTCCTGGGATCTCTTAATTTTTTTTTTCCTCCTAAATAAGACTTGCCTGCAACTTCCATTGTCCAAGCTTTAGGAGAGTCAAAGCCTCCCTCAAACAAGGGTAAGTGGAAGTCTTGAAGATCCCTATGCAAAATGCTCTTTTAAAAAGTGAATCATTTCATTTAAGCATTCATTATATACATAAAGAAAAGTGTCCAAATCAAATAGATAGCTCAATGGTCTTTTATAAACTAGACATACCTCTGTAACCAACACCCAGGTCAAGAAACAGAATATTACCAGCATCCCAGAATACCCTGTTCTTCTTCTGAGTTATTAGCTACCCTGTAGATGAATTACACTGACTCTGTAAATACATTAGTTTTGCCTTTTTCAGAACTTTATACACATGATTGAATTACATAGCATGTATTATTTTATCTGGTTACTTTCTGTCAACATTATGTTTGAGAGATTCATCTGCTTTGTGTAGTGCAGTTTTAATTTACTCAGCTTCACTGCATATAGTGTGCCGTTGTATGAATATACTACAGTTTATTTATCTATTTTACTATTGATAGACACTTGAATTGTTTTTAATTTGGGATTATTTCAAAGGCTGCTACTATGACTATTCCTATATATGTGTTCTTGTTGGGTACATGTCTAGGAATAGAATTACTATGTCACAGGTTCTGCATATAATCAGTTTAAATAAATATTGCCGAAGAGCTTTCTAACATGATTGATTTAATTTACATTACCACCTGTAGTACATAAAAGTTTGAGTTGTGCCACATCCTCACCAGGATTTGGTATTGTCAGTTTTTTTAATTTTAGTCTTTCTGGTAGATGTGTAGAGATATCACATTGTAATTTTAATTTGCATATCTCTGATGACTGAGGTTGAATACCTTTTCACGTTTCCATATTCACTTTTACAAAGTACCTCTTCAGATCTTTTGCCTATTTTTCTGTTGGTTTGTGTGTATTTTCTTGATTGAATTACAAGAGTTATGCATTCTTGTTATATATGAGTCTTTGGTCAGACATTTGTATGAATATCATCTCCCATTGAGTGGCTTGTCTTTTTTTTTTTTTGTAAACATAAATTTGTTTTTCTTTTTAAATTTCTGGTACATTTTGTATCCTATTTAAGAAATCTTTGTTTACTCCAAAATAATATACCATGTTTTCCTCTAAAAGTTTTATCGTTTTGCACTTCATATTTAGATTTACACTGCATCGGGGGTTGATTTTTATGTATAGTATGAGGTGGGAGGTTTGGATTCATTTTTTTCCTATATAGATATGCAATTGTCTTATCTCTGCTGCATTGCAGTACGATTTTTTTAGACAGCTGTTGTTTTTGATAATCTCAGGATGGAGGAAGGGGTCAGGCCTAGGGAGGGCAGGAAGGGAGAAGGAAAGCATGCAAATTGAATCTTATGTCCTACATCCACTACCAGCCAAGATTCATGTGTGCTCATATGGCTCTAACAGGTGGTGTATCCAGGAGACTCAGAGTCTCTGGGTCCTCTGCCTTCTCCTTATTATGGATTTATATTGTGTGTGTGTGTGTGTGTGTGTGTGTGTGTGTGTGCGCGCATATATATAATATTATAAGCAATTTTGGAAATACAGAAAATTATACGCAATTATCCACCAGGAGAGCCATTCTCTTTGTAATCAATGAGGACATCACTCCCTGTATTTGTGAACTACCCAATCCCACACTTTTGTAAATGCAATCCTGCTGCCATCATGAGTTTCTTTATCCACAGAAGAAGAGTCTTCTTTGACCTCAGAAGAACCTAACCCAAGTTACTCCCCAGTCATTCTTCCATCTTGCTCAATTTGGCTTACTAAGCAGAACAGAAATAATTGTGGCTGTGAATCTCTGTTGAAACCTAAATCTACATTTGCAAAGGCAAGACAAAAGTTTGTAATTATCCTCTCAAAACCTCTCCTTCCCTTACTCAGTCTGTTCAAAGAGCTTTGGATAGCTGAGCATGTGCCATGCAGACGAAAGGGGTTTTCCAGGAGTTTTATGAATGTGATTATTGGTATCAGTTAGGTTCTTCTGTGGTCAAGTCTACAGAAATGTGGCTGGATCTGCTGTTGAATCCAGGTCCCCGCTATGCCCCCTTCCTTAAAACCAAGTTGCCCTTGGGGTCCTTGGTGTCTTTTCCTACCAAAATACATCCATTTATGCTATTTTCATTTATTGTAGAAGTTTTAACAGAGTTCAACCTCAAAAAGAGAGAGTTTAGAGTCTTATTCTTATTTCTTCCCAAAGGAGCATAGTTTATTTTCTAAGTAAATTTACTAAACTTTTTCTAGTGCCAGGACATTGGAAGCGAAGAAGACTTTGCCAGATCACAGAAGGTTCTGCTGCATCCTTCCTCAGAGACAATAGTTACCACTTACTATACATTTGCATACCTTCAGAAATCCAAGAAATGGTGTCCTCCCCAACAAAGATCTACTCTAAGGGACCTGCTGCCTCCATCTAGACACAACTATCTGGAAGCTTCTCTAGACTGGAAAAAATTTCATCTCACTAGACACACTGCAATATGTAAAACACTTGACACAGTGCCTTCTTCACCATTCAAAGAATAATAGTGATTATTAGGCTGTTATTATTTTTAGGTCCTATGTTTTTTCCACATTGGAAATATTTCATAGGAAAAAACAGAAATATGAAAATGGAGGAAGTAAAGGTTCATCAATGTACATTTTGCAAATGCTCAGTTTTTTAACTGTTGCTTTTTAAAAATTCTGAGTATCATTAAATGCTGGTGATGACTTTTTACCATTCAGGAAGAAATATATGAGTACTATTTGTTAAAGAACCCTAAATTCCCAGGAAAAGGAACTGAAATCCTCTAGGTGTTTTATACTCACTTCGACCCTGTGTTAGACTATCGTTAACTAACTATTGTTAGACTATTGAGTTAAGGACAACCCACTCCGTAACACACTGAATTTGCAAACAAATAACTTTTCTCTAAGGAGTTGTTTTTCCTAACTTAACTTTTGTTTTGAAGCATCAAGTTGCCTAATAATTACAGTAACAGGGGATATTTTTAGCCATGTGTCCAATTCTATCAAAATTTTATGTTAGTCATATTGTATAAACTTCCCATGAGTAAAGTTACATAAATCGAAAGGAGGATGTTACTAATGTAATGGTTAGTGGTAGAATCATAGAGAAAAATCTTACACAAAAGTGTTTGCATTTTTTGTTCTTAATGTATAATGTCATATACTACATTCCTCTGCTTAACATTATGTGTTTGGTGTTGTTTGCTGATGCCATCATGGTTAACAGCAATGACAGAATATAAATTGAGTCTTATCCACATGTTTTCAAAAGTCATACTCCAGAATAAAATTTTGAATCTTCCCTTGTCTAAGTACTTTCTTTAAGAGGAACATTTACGTTAAGGTTTGAAAGAAGGTTGAAATTGAGGCGGGGTGTCATGAGGAGAGGCCAGCAGGCTATCCAAAGCCCCCTGAAGTGGCTTAACCTTGGTAAGTTATCCTTATCTTTGGTCTAGGCTAAAGCCCGATTCAATTAGTGTCTGAGAATAGATATGTCTCTTGTATCACAGAACAACTCACATTAACCCAATCTCACAAGAGAACCAATGTCTAAAAACCAGGGTGCTAATATTAATATATTAATTTACAAAGAGACTATATCTGATGTAGAAATGGAAAAGTCATCAGCAGATCCACATGAGCATTCAAATGATACTCAGAAAGTATGAAATTGGGAAATAGTGATTTAATTATATGTTAAATATTATACTATGACAGTATGATGTATCATTTATATAAAATACAGGTTTCTACATTGTCTAACTTCTAGCAAGAGTCCCAGGAATATTCCCCATGATGTTACCATGCTTTAGGATAGACTACGGCTCTGTTGTATTTTTTTAACACATATGTTGGCATTCTGGTGATTGGTGAAGAGGTCCAATCTCATCATGTAGAACTGTCCCACCTATGGGGAATTTGGCATTCTGGCTCCTACTACAGATTACAATGATGCTCCCCTATCATTATAACAAGCAAAAGCATTCTCACATATTTTTCAGTGCTCCGTGGGAGGAAAGAATCCACTCCTAGTTGATCCACAGGTGGGCCTTAGGTTAAAAGGATCAAGAAGTTAAAAACCTCCTTCTCTACACAGCATGCCCAATCTTTGATTGGCTTTTTTTTTTTTTT
>NW_012137747.1:2713967-2717196 GCF_000956105.1 Propithecus coquereli | reverse complement strand
TCCAGTTCTCCTCCGCAATGTCTTCCCGTGGAGTCTCCTGTAGTTTCAGGCACCCTTCCTTCCGACCCTCACCCGATCTATGTTTCTCTGCTCGTTTATTTTTTCTCTCTTTCTTCTAAAATTCGTCTTTTTTGCAGAGACCTTCTGACTGGCGGCTTGTCTCATCCGCCATCTTGGCTCCTCCCCTGATTGGCTTTTTTAAAAAAGATTATTTGGCCTTGTGCTTCTCTTTCTTTAGAGAATATCTTAAAGATGCATTCTGTAGATATGATGCAATGCTCAGGGACTTCTCATAAGAGGCCACCTGGGGACCAGGACAGAGCTCATGGAAAAGAAGTCAAGGAGCAGGATAAGGGTCTGCATTACCACCGGTGAATTTTGGTACATTTTTTAGTGGCAGACTCTGTCCCCAAAAGGATCCTACACAGAACTCCAGTGTAATATCCACATAAAAGTGAGCTCCTCTGGTGGAAATGGTGATGGAGTGGAGGGTAGGAGACAGCTGGAGGGAAAAGTTCCTTGGCAGTCCATAAGACAGCCCATGAGATAATTAGATGGAACATTTAGGATATTGAGGAAAACAATTTGAAAAATTCTGGTTGTCTAGGCTCATGCGTGGTTTGGCCCTGCTCATTAAGGTAAACAGTCACATGTGGATTTGAGGCTAAAACCCTACCTAGTAAAATAGTGTATTGTCTGAAGTGTGCTTTCAGGAGTCTGCAATGGTCAATGATAACTGTTTCTGGATTTGGGAATTCAGACCTGGCTACCTTTTCCTCAGAAGTGTGGGATCACTCCTGCATTGGAAAGGAGTGCTCCTCCCTTCCTGGAATTGAGCTCCCAGAAATGTTTATTGCCATTGTAGGACCCTCAACTCCCTTTGGTGCTTGACCACACATCCCTGCTTCACCCCCTTCTTACTATACATGGCAGTATTTTTACTTATCTATTGCCTATCTTTGGAGACATTATCTGTTTTAGGGTGGCTTTTTATAACTCTGTTCTAATCAACTTTGTATTCATTTTGTTATTTTCATATTTATTTTGACTTCTCTAGAAGTCCAAAGGCACTCTGCTGTAGTCTCAGGGACCACCCACCTAATCTTTGTAGTTGTCTTCAGGTAAAATTAAAGGGAAGAAATGCAATAAAATGTAAGAAATCAAAAGAAAACCTCAATGTTTAGTTACAATGTGCTCTTTGTATAACCCCAGTAATTGGTAAGGTGAATGTTCATAAACGAGGATGCTTCCATTAGTCCTGAGTGGTCTATTTTAAATACAGAAAGGAAAACCTTTGACTGGGGTAGAACTGGAGAAGATGCACTCTCTCTGAGCTCTCTCCCTTCCACCATGGAGCAAGTTCACTGAGAGATCTCTACACTTTGGGTAGACAATGAAGTTAAATAGCTGGCATGACTATTACTAAGAAGATTCTGCCATATCTTATCTGATTCTAAAGCCAATCTGATGCAAAACATGTTCCTCAGTGGTCCCAGTTTTGAACTGTCCATATTTGCATGTCTCTTCTCTCCTCTCTCCCTGTGCTCCCACTTTGGGTACCCACTGCCTCCTTAAATGTCTTCTCTAGGCTGCCAAATCAGCTCTCTGATCACTGTTTTTACTTTTAGTTTTACTTTTTAACTTTAAAAAAAATATTTGAAATAAAATGGTGGGCTGATTATGTTAGCAAAATCTCAGGCATTAGGGAGTAAGAATTGTAAAGATGGTAGTAACTTTCTAGAATTCTGAACATCACTCCTCGTGGGCACTTAATATCTTTCTTTCTGCACTTCATAGAAGAGCAGTTGATGATCTGATTGGTCAACTTGGGCAACATTGACTTGGGAATGTGAGTCCCTACTGCACATAAAAAAGCACTCACCAATCCAACTCCCACTCTTCTATATATAAGACTAAATGGACCCATGGACTATCCTTGGTGACCTTGTGGCCATTTCTCTAAATATGTGGCCAAAGCTCTATAGAATCAGAAAACTAATTTCTTTCTTCTCTTGATTTCCATACTCCATGCACCTAGCCTAAGATTTCAATTTAAGAAGTGGTGGAAGTCTTGCTCAGAACTTAACTCTTACTTCTTTACTTCAACCTTTGCCTTCCAGAGAGCTCTATATTTGAATAGTGGATATGTGTGCAGCTATTAATAAAAGTGTATTTTACTCTGATTTGGCTGTTGTCCTTTGCACAGAGTTCTCACGGATAATTTTATTGATGGTACAAAATGGGGGAGGAAGGATTGTGGGAAGAGGGTAGCAATAATTGACAGAGTGGGAATAGAAAAATCCCAGGTCTATGGCCGTGATTATGATGCACCTCCCAGTTCTACTGTAATATCATGAGCTCATCAGAGTTCATTTTTCAACCCCAGAGTGTCTTGAGGGATTAAAGTATTCTCTGATAAAAGAGAAAATTTCTCCACTTTTCCTCTTAAAACCACATAGATTATGAAGAGGAATTTAGAAACCTGAGATAAACCCAAAGTTTTAAACTTATCCATTTAAACTGAGAATCATGAATGGTAGAAAAGTCCAGGCTTATAATTAATTAATATCAATTTACCATCTGTTCCAGATTGACTAATCCATCTGGTGTCTGCTGCCAACTAGTATCAACACATCTTCCAGATGTCTCTGCTGAGTGTAATTATTAAAGTTTGTACTTGAGTTAAAAACAGACGTAAAAGGTCAAAGTATACGTGTTTAATCACAATTAAATTGTGCTCGTTTTTACTTTTCTGACAACTCCAATCTATTCCTATGAAATCATTAGCTGGGCTGAAAGTGTGCTTATGAATGACAACTAGAGTGTGTTGAGGAAACTTAGTCATGATGGTAGGCACAGCCATTGGTAATGGCAACTACAGGCATAAGAGAGGAGTAGGCTCAGAGGAATTTAATCTTCTTATCAGAACCAGAGAGTTGTGGTAATATAAAAGAACTGACAGGAGTCCTCAAAATCACACAATCATACCTACTGGTTTATTAAGCATGTGGCAACACAGATGCTGTCCTAGGTCCTGAAGTTTGGAGTGCAAGAAGATAGAAGCAGCACTAAGGAGATTTTTTTTTTTTTTTTTTTAAGAGACAGAGTCTCACTATGTTGTCTGGACTAGAGTGAGTACTCTGGCATCAGCCTAGCTCACAGCAACCTCAAACTCCTGGGCTCAAGCAATCCTTCTGCCTCAGCCTCCCGAGTAGCTGGGACTACAGGC
>NW_012137747.1:2697808-2713917 GCF_000956105.1 Propithecus coquereli | reverse complement strand
CAATTTAGCTATAAGCCTCCCTCCTGAGAAGACTATACAAGTTATCTTTAGCTCCAATGACTTCAGCTTCAGTGGTAATCCTGATCTTTGGGTGGCTATCTGCTGTCTAAAATTTGACCCTTTCTAACTACTGCCCTAATTCTTTCTTCCCCTTCATGGCCAAAATACTAGTTATTCTCAGTATCTCCATTGGCTCACTAGCCTCTCTAATTTGTTCTCTCTCTAATTGGATTTTGCCTGTTCCATTCCACTGAAGCTGCTTTCAGAGATTCCTTCTCCCTGGAACTTGACAGGGTAGACCACTCTGTCCTTCCTGAGGTACCAACTAAGGTACCACCTTCTCTTGGTGTCTGTGGCACCACAATATCTGGTTTTGCTCCTACCTCTTTAATCACTCCTTCTTTGTCTTCATGGAATTCTTTTTTTTTTGAGACAGAGTCTCACTTTTGTTGCCCAGGCTAGAGTGAGTGCCGTGGCGTCAGCCTGGCTCACGGCAACCTCAAACTCCTGGCTCAAGCAATCCTTCTGCCTCAGCCTCCCCAGTAGCTGGGACTACAGGCATGCGCCACCATACCCGGCTAATTTTTTCTATGTATTTTTAGTTGTCAGGCTAATTTCTTTCTATTTTTAGTAGAGATGGGGTCTTGCTCTTGCTCAGGCTGGTCTCAAACTCCTGAGCTCAAATGATCATCCCACCTTGACCTCCGAGAGTGCTAGGATTATAGGTGTGAGCCACCGCTCCTGGCCAAGGAGAATTGATTGTTAGAAAGGATCTGTTCCAAACAAAGCATAGCACGGGGCTCATATAGGCACCCAAGAGACTGCATGGTGTAGAGAAACATAGCACTGAACTTGAAACTGCATGATTTGGGTGTGAGTTTTGATTCTGAACTTTTACTAGTTGTCTGATTTTGGCTAGTCATTTAACCTCTCTGAACTTGTCTTCTAATTTTTGAAGGGTTGTCTTAAGAATCCCAATAAAGACTCCTGTAAACTGTAAATAAAGACATAGATTTTTCATATCCTTTTGGAATGAATCAATATACAAATGGACTTCAATAATCAAATCAATAAAAGTTAGTTTATCACTTAAAGTATCCAAACTGTTATTTTATTAAAAGGAAAATAAGGGAAGATCAGATTTAATTCAGATAACACACACCCAAAGTCCCCCACAAAAACTAAAAAACCTCCATGGGAAAAAAGTCAGAATAATTTTAATATCTTTTTTTTGGTAAATATTCAAACTGATCATTGCTAAGTCAATGTTCTTTTTTTTTTTTTTCCCTAATTAACTTCACTTTTGTGAGATGACCAGGTTAATACAGTGTGAATTCAATTTGATAAATACCAATCAAGAACTTGCCACTCACCAAGTGCAATGTCCGGTATTATGGAGAAGGAAACACTGATAGCCAGGATACATTGCTGCAGCTGTTTCACTTGTCTGTGGTCAACACCCACTTTTATTTGTTGATGTTTGTTCCACACTGGTTGGTAAAGATTTTGAAGATCAGCTCTGGATAAAAGGATGGACGAAACACAGTATTTTAGCCTTTGCCCATGCCTTAGGTTCATAGATTCTAACATAAGTTTACCTTTCAATGGAAATGTGTGGCTTCCTAACTTGACCCACAGTTTCTTTAGTGCTGTTTTTTTATTTTCCTGGCTGTTGATATTAGCTTCTACTTATTATTAACACATTAACTGCCATGTGAGCTGTATTTAACTCACTCTAGTTTTGGGCCCAGGGTCTATGCGAAGCAAAACCCTGCAGTTCGTTTGTGAAAATCTTACTTGTTGGTGTTCTTATTGTTACAACTAATATTGAAAATTTAATTCTGAAAACGTGGATTGCATGGTATATAACTCACACACAGAAAGCAATAAAAAATAACAAATTAGAAAGGATTGTTTTATTTTAATAAAACACTGTGGCCCCAGGGAAAATGTTTTTTTTCTAGTGTGGGAGTTGATGTGTTAAACATAAATTAATATACCAGATAATATAATGTCAGGTGATATACTAAACTTATCCCTATTATCCTGCCAAGTTTGCAAAACCAATAATACTATTCCAATTTTATAGGCTGATCTGGGGGCTCAGAAGTGATTGGTGTATTTCCTAAGTAACTGTAACTAGGAAATGGTGAAGGAGTTGACCCCAGGTTGGTCTGACCTCAACTCCGGGCCTTTAAACCATTCCCTATTGAATGATTGGCATGACTAGCAGGACTTCTTCCCCATCATGGGCTCCATTTCTCCTTGTGCTATATTCAATTTCTCTTTAGTACTTCCACTCCTCATCTTTCAGATTGTAGTTCAGATTGGAGGCTCACATTCACACTGTAAAAGAAAAAGGATCTTTCCTTTTACACTACAGTTATAAAAATAAATGGCACTTGTCCCATGACCAGACAGGAACATCTCAATCATCAGAACAGAGTTGGCAGTAAAGTCCTGTTATCATCAATAAAGAATGGCTCTTTTTCTTATTACAAAATATTTTGCTACAGAATGCACAGAATTCTGGGGATTATGGGCACAGGAAAGACTTCCAAGGATGTCTACAAATCAAGACATTAAAGCCTCTAAGTGTCATCCAACCAAAATATACACAAGGATAATTCCTGGAAGAGGGGTGGGGGAATGGGAGGCAATTCTCACTGATTGTACCTTTATTATTAAATATATGCTGGACACTAGATGGGGGACTTTCATTCATTTCTGCATGTAATTAGGTGGCTTAGTTGATTTTTTATTCTCCTTATAGACAGCCCCATGACTCTGGTTTGATGATAACTAACCATGTGCTAACCTGTGCTAGCCCTTCTGGTTGCTGGTGATTCTCATTTCCTTTCTCTTCTCCAGTACTGGCAGGATTGTGTTTGAAAGATCGTATTGACAGATTGCTTCCAGGGGATATTTTTAGTGCTATGGATGAGAAAATCTCCAGCAAAGGTCAGATCCTTGACTGTTCTAATTAAATTGCAGCAGAAAGAGATTATATCATAAGGGTGGCCAGCCAGCTAACTCTGCAGCAATATACACAAAGGCATCATAAGTCCCCTTCATTACCATGCCTACGTGAGACTGACGTGGGGAACCAGGGCCAGGTTTAATTTAAAATGAGGCCTGATAATTACTTAGAGTTTTTTTCAGAGTTGTCAAGGGATATTTAATAATGTTTTATAGATCCACAGTGATCGTGATTATTACTTTTTATTGGTATAATACTTTATTACTTCCCCTTCAGACATGACTAGGCAATTTTTAATCAATAGGATCTTGTCATCAGTCATTTAATGCCACCAACCTAAATCCTTTCTGTGACTTTCATGAGATACATGTCTTCTTTGGAGGTTTTCAAAAGTGTTTTTCCATTTATTTACCTTTTCATGTATTCTCCTGATGAGAAAGTTGTTTGAATTCATTTGAAACCAAGTGTCTCACACAGATTTCCTCATGAGAAAAGATGCTTTGTTCTAAGGGAGAGAGAATGTTAAGGACTGTTCCTGGAGTGTTATGGTTATGACTAGACTGAAATATTGCTGCTTTGTAAATGAATACAAACATTCTCATTTAGGATACATCTGTTTTTTATTGGACTACAAGCAAGCAGCAATCCAGCTCCACAGATGACTCAACTCAACCTGCTTCTTAGACTGAGTGGGCAATAATGAATTTTAAAACTGGTTTTCTTGCGTTACAAATTAGATATAACCGTATTTATTTAAAATGCTAGAAAATATTATCAAAACTGCTTTTAAAGGGTCTAAAAGAAGGTTCTTATCTCAATTAGAACTATCTGTCACGTGGCTATTTTTTTGTGTAATAGATTCACAACAAATGTGATTTATTAAGCAAAGACAGAAGCAGCTGTGCAGAATAGGACAAACAAGAAATGGACTTCAAGACTGTATGAATACAGGACACGGCTGTGGTTAGTGACTTTCAGCGATTGTTTCTTCTGGTGAGGAGTTCCTTTCTTGCTAGACTAGAGACCTAGTCTGAAATACATGGGAGGAGAAGAGAAAGGGAGAGTTGAGGGGGTGGGGGAGAGAGAGCATGCTAATTAAGATGTAAGTCTATTTGCCTTTTTCTACTTTTTATAGAAATGGTGAGAATGATCCCAACATCCCTTCATTGCTTCTACACATATTCCCTTTTTTTTTTTTCCTGATTAAGAGCTTCTCTCTCCACATGCCAATTTAGCTATAAGCCTCCCTCCTGAGAAGACTATACAAGTTATCTTTAGCTCCAATGACTTCAGCTTCAGTGGTAATCCTGATCTTTGGGTGGCTATCTGCTGTCTAAAATTTGACCCTTTCTAACTACTGCCCTAATTCTTTCTTCCCCTTCATGGCCAAAATACTAGTTATTCTCAGTATCTCCATTGGCTCACTAGCCTCTCTAATTTGTTCTCTCTCTAATTGGATTTTGCCTGTTCCATTCCACTGAAGCTGCTTTCAGAGATTCCTTCTCCCTGGAACTTGACAGGGTAGACCACTCTGTCCTTCCTGAGGTACCAACTAAGGTACCACCTTCTCTTGGTGTCTGTGGCACCACAATATCTGGTTTTGCTCCTACCTCTTTAATCACTCCTTCTTTGTCTTCATGGAATTCTTGTTCTTTGCTTGTGTCTTACATGTAATTGTTGCTCAGAGTTCATTTCTGGGCTGTCTCCTCACTTTTTCTAGCTGATCTCATTCATCTCCATCACTTCAATCTCTATTAAATGTTAATAATTTCTCTTTCTCTATCTCCAGTTCAGCCTATTCACTGGGGTACCAGTCCCACAGAGACAATGGCCTATAGACATATCTGCTTCAGTATATTGCAGGTACTAAAAAGTCAACCTGTCCAGAATTGAATTCATCCTCTTTCTCTCCCAACTCCAACCATTCAAACCACTTTCCCTGTGTTTCATCTCCATTGCAATTCAAAACAGATTGCTATGACTCCCCTGAACTCCTCTAGGCAGCATTTAATTTCTATATCCAATTCCTTCCTGCCCTTTTCCATTGTACTACTACAGTCTAGGTCACCAAATTTCCATGCCTGGACTCCTTCAACAACTTCTAATGATTCTAACCTGGCTTGATTCTCTGCACCCCATGTTCTACCCTACAGACAGAACCATCTTTCTTTACTGTAAATGTGATCATGTTTTTTTCCCCACTAAAACCATTAATGTCTTTCCAAAACTCTTAGTGTAAAATGCAAACTCTACAATATGACTTAAAATCTCCTACTTGCTCTGGTCTCTTCTTAATTCTCCAGCCTTTTTTCTTGATAAACCCAGAACCTCCTCTACCCACAGTTCTTCCAAAGAGCTCCGCTTTCCCTCAGCTTGGAGGATCAGCACGTGCTGCTCCTGTTGCCTGGAGTGCTCTTGCCACCCTCCTTTGCCCACTAAACTGTTACTCTCCTTCAGGCCTCAGTTATATTTTCCCTCTCATAATTTATTGTTTAACTTCCCTCCCCTTCCATAGACTGTGCAGCCTGTGGAGGCAGGAGGCATATCTACCCTTTACGAATGCCTGGCAAATGGTAGTTACTCACTAAGTATTTTGTAAATGATTGAATACATTTCAAAGGCTAAACTTTTCCCAAAATTTCCCCACTATGCACACTTCTAGTTTCAAGAAGCTCTGTTGAACTGGTGTTGCTAAGTTGACTGTTCATTAATGGATAATCAAATCCAGAAGTGGCAACTGGTGTTATGACTTCTTTCGTCAAATTGACCTTTGAGCTTTCAGTGGACTACAGAAATGAGTCCCCAAGTCACCTGGGAGCAGACTGCAGTAGGCAGAGGTCAGCGTGTAGGCTTCCAAACGCCCTCTCCTCCAGACCTGGTTTGGGCTCTGCCAGTGCTGTCCTGCTTCGTGTGACTCCTCCTTTTCTACTCCCTTTCTACTTCAATTTCTACTGCAGTTCTGCTCCCTGGTTGCAGCCAATTACACGTTATTTCCTTTCTCTCCTTCTTTATTATTGTCACCAATTGTACCTTCTGCACTATTTCATGCGTTCAGCTGAGTCCATCAGCAATCCTGTGAAGTAGTCATTATGCTTCCTGTTTAATAGGGAAGAAACTGAGGCTAGTCTGTAATTATACAGATATGCAGTGGCTAAGCTGGGCTTTGAACTCCAATGTTAGTACCCATTTTATGGTTTCTGGAAGATGCAGAGCCTTTCTACACTTCGTTGTCACCTGTCTTGCTCATGACATGTGGTAAGCACTGAGTGAGTACCTTCTCATCAGATAAATATTGGTAAAGAAGTTGATATGCTGGAAACAAGAGACAATTCTTTCTACTTTATGTTAATTCATTTTAATGTGGTTTCTTAAAACTGTGTATAGATATACCAAGCACTTTCTCCATCCACGGCCAATAATTAACCAGCTTTCACAGTGAAGAGGAGGAGTGTGGGACTTTACCTTGACCTGTAGTAAGGACTGTTGACCTACCAGAGAAGTGGTAGCCCAGAAAACCAAGAATGGAGTGTGACAAGAATGCTGGAAACAAATGATTGGACAATATTCACTTTCCATCTAAATCCTATAATTTGGCCAGTGTGCATTTTGGGTCAAATATGCATCGTTTTAACTGATGTGGAATATATAAGACACATTTGATGTGAGATAAAATGAGGCATAAAATGCACTTGTTTTTAATTCTATTAGTTTTTCACAGCAAGAATTAAATAATATTTTTATTACTTGCAGATACTGTCAGTTCCCATTGGGACTTTGTTAGGACAGATAATATACTCATGTACTTAGAGGGGAGATTCATGCTTGGTTTTGACAAAGCAAATTGCAATAAATAATAAAAATGGTGAATTTTTATAAAATGTTAATGATCTCACTTTATTAAGAAGAAGAGCAAGATTTGACTGCCTTAATCAATTATCTGGAAAATATACTTATATCTCTGCTTAAAAGGAAATGCTTAAATTAGCAGTGTGAATCGGGGGCATGAAAACAGGTATTTGAACATTTGATTTGTGTCTCTGAGTAGCATGAGCTTTTGTGTCACTGCCTTCTGGCCTAGTTATCATCTCCTAGCCTCGAGATTTGAAGGTGTCTTCTTGCAGAGTTTTGCTTGATGAGGAAAATCAACAAGCCTGTCTACCCTCCCACTCTCTGATCCTCTCTGATCCTCTTAATCCTCCTTTGAGAACTCTTGATTATATGTTCCAACCTGGCACTGGCAACCTGGATAATTGAGTCAAATTGGTGAGAGAAAATCAATATGCCCACCTGCAGAAGAAATGATGGAATGATGATGACTAGAGAAAAAACGAAATGCAGATTTTTGTGTTAAGATCTCTTAAAATATCCCAGAAGTCACATTGAGAGCATAAATAGCCTGTACTACCGACTCAGGAGCACTGGATACCACTATTGTTGAAGTGCTATGTGTCAAAATATAATGGCGACTATTGTAAGAGTAATTGCTGATGATAATGTCTGTGAAAGCAAATTGTGAAGGTGGCTGCTGAATTAGCCCAAAGAAGTAACTATTTTGTAAGAAAGCTTGACAAAGGCACTAGTTAACCAAATTTGATGGATCATTTAGGAAAGTAAAAAGAAGAAATGAGTGGGCCACACACACACACAGAAGAGGCCAGAGATCCCTTAATTGAGTGTGTATGTGCATGTATCTTTATTTTACCTCTATTTCTCTCTGCAGGTGTATCTGTCTATATACTGCCTGATGTAATCTCATTAAACTGGTATAATAAGCATCCTACCTAGATCAAAGTTCTACAAATTATCAGCAGATTTGATTTGTCTTATGAAACATTAAAAGTAGTCTTTTGGGTTTGCTAAGACTGTGAAAATGTGTGGGTTTTTTTTTTTTTTGCATATTAGTCTATCAGTTACTAATAATAGATCAACAACTCTGAAATAGGTAATTGATATCTCGCAGAGATCTTTGGATTTAATTAAAAGGGCCCTGAGAAGAGGGCTCTATTTTTTTAGCCATCCATGTCATGACTGGTGTTGAAAGTGTTTCCTGCTGCATCAAGACAAGAGCTATTAACTCGTACTGAGACAACCAGGAAGCGTATATGCAGGAGGAGGTGTTAGAGTGTGTGTGTGCATGTGCGTGTTTGAGAGAAGGACAGAGGAAAGGCCTCACATTTCATAATTAT
Source organism: Propithecus coquereli (assembly GCF_000956105.1). Classification (NCBI taxonomy): domain Eukaryota; kingdom Metazoa; phylum Chordata; class Mammalia; order Primates; family Indriidae; genus Propithecus; species Propithecus coquereli. The sequence continues at coordinate 2,705,751 of NW_012137747.1, read as the reverse complement.
CTTTCTGTCTATTAGAGGTCAAAATACTTTGCCAAGAGTGTGAGGACTACCGCAAGGGATACTCACATGGCTACTCTCTCAGACTAAGTATGGAGAATGGGCTAGCCAAGGAACTGGATGTGTTTTAGATGTGTTTGTAATTTTCCTTGGAGCTTACATTTAAAATGCTTCATGTGTTTGGCTAAAAAATAAAAAAAATAAGAAACTAGGAAGCACAGAGTGATGCTATTCTGTCTTAGCTTTTGAAGGAATTCCTGACCATGGTGCTGGCTAAATATTTTCCTGGATAATTCCTAGCATCACCTTAGAAATGTTGCTGGGAGGGCAGATAAGCGGTGAACTTGGCATCGTATGACTGTGACACTTTATTAAGTTAATGTTATTAAGACATAATAAAGCCATGCAAACAAGCACAAACATGGGGAAAATACATTGGTGCCCTCCAAAAATAAGCAGAAAGATGTAAAAAATGATAAAAATAAGTTTCAATGCAAAATGTAGTTGCACCTTAAATTTACTAATTCTAACCTCACATGTGCACCAAAACATCAGCTTCTTTATTTTTTATATGGCTGAACTAATTTTATGAGGTTCCTACCAGCAGGGAAAAAAAATGTTCCAGTCAATAGCATTTTAGTTTCTTCCAGTCTAAACCGTCTCTTTTCTTAATGTTCAATGGCTAGTAAGGAAGGACCTAAGTGGCTTCTTTTGGGCGACTCTTTTCCTGCCCAAGATGGAGCAATGGAGTCCTGGTATATGAGGGGAAACTAACTGTGCCCCTATGGCAGGGCAACTGTAGTCTTGGATCCACTGATTGTCCACTGGGTCCCGACTTCTCTCTTCCGTGCGGTGGCTGCTCTACTTTCTCCCCACACTGGTTACCCAGAACTGCAACTGGGTCAATCTGGCCACTGAAGAAGGTGAGCTGCCACTTACTCTTGGAACTGTGGCTCCAGACATAGGCCCCTTGTTTCTCAGTTTCTTTTGCAGGAGCCTCTTATTGCACCCCCAAACATTTGCCCGTCCAAATCCCTTCACCGAAGGGTGTGGGAACTTGCAGGCCCCATGCTTGTCATCCATGGGCAAAGTGAATTCGCCAAAGTAATCTGTGTGCTCAATAGGGTGACCCGACACTCCTGCAAATCTTTAATACGGGGGCTCCTCCACCCACCCACGCTGGGGCACTCATTTGGCCTGGTTTGCAGTATTTTATTACTATACTATTTGACAGGAAAAGCTGCTAGGCCTGAAGCTGCTAAAAAGTCAATATCCAGCTTACTTTCTCATGGCTTGCTGCAAGATGGAAAGGAGACTATTCGGAGATTTTCATTATTTATGTCTCTTTGAAACCAGAGCTGGGCCTTAATCTTAGTGGGATTTAGAGACTTCAGTGCCTCTGGTGCTGAGGGAGGAAAGTACCATGGTAATAAATCCTTATTAATTCATTTTAGATGAAGACGCTACCATGGGAGGTGAAGACAGGGAGGCATGATTCCAGGTTGTATCCCCAGCTGCTCAGTCCCAGTGCTTCATTTCTCCCCAGACTGGGATGAGGGGCCACCCTGACAGGACCCTCACTGGCGGGCTGCATCCATCCTCACTCCGGGGTCGGGGTAGGAGATGGTGTATTGACCTGCTGAGCGGCTGCAGTGATTTTGTCCCTGCTGCTTAGGGCCCAGTAGCACCAGCCAAAGTGTCTTCTCACCTTCTTCTCACCCAACAGTACAGTTTTACTCATTATTATTATTTTTTTTAAATCAAGCACAGAAAGGGAAAATATCATAGTTATTTATCTCATTCCACAAGGCAGTCTGGCATAATCCAGAAGACCTATTGTAGTTTACGGTCTCAATGTTGACTTGACATCATTGCCTTATTCAAAGGCCTTCCCTGAAAACAAGACCCTAGAGATACCCAAGATGGTATTTTGTAGAGTCCCCTGGCTGTGCCACTTTCCTCCTATATATCCATTTTTTATATATCCTATATATCCATCTAAAATGCCACATTTCCTGGTTACTTCCGTACTTAAAGTTCCTCCTTGACACCCCTTTGCCCTCAGAATAAACCTGCCCATTGTCATCTTCTCTGGATGCCCAGCATCTGAAGGCTCTTCCTATGTTTGGGGGGAGCTTCTTGGTCAGAGGAAGAGCCACCTTTTGCATCAGACGTAAAAAATGCCAAATATGCAGACTTCCTTGCAGCTAGAATTTAGTCCCCACCTACCAGACACTCTTGCACAGACTTTGAATCGGGAGGTCACACAAGCTGCTGGGGATGATGGGGGAGTTCCAGGGCCCTCAGAGGCAACACTTAGTGGCTGTCCTGGTGTCCCATAGATGGTGCCAGTGGGGCCAACGCTCAGCCTTGGTGGCAGTGGCAGCCTCATTATGTCAGTATTTTTTAAATTTTTTTTATTTTATCTATTTATTTATTATGATGATTTTATTTCACAACATTGTATCAGTTCTGCACCATAATCCGGACCTTGTTCCTGGCAGTGCAGCCCTCTGTGGTTCTTTAGTTCTAAAAAATTCTGTGAACTGCCCAAGAACATTTTAATACTTTCATTTTCTGTTTAAAATAGCCAAAGTTTGTTTCTAATTGCATCTAAAAGCCCTAACTGATACATATGGCTTCTATGCCCTTTTTATGACTTAATCCCTACTTTCCTCCCCAGCTGCATCTCTTAGTGTGACTTCCCACCTCCCACTGCAATTCAGTCTAATTGAAAGTCTTTCAACTCCTCTTACCTGGCTCTTTTTTACCTCCAGATCTTTCTAAATACTTACCTCTCTGTCTGATAACCCGCTCACAGCTCTCTGTACTGGGATGACTCTTACGCGTCCTCTGAGTCTGTTCGAGCATCACTGTCATTGGGACCGTTTCTGTAGCAGAATCTGCCAGTTGCCCACCTAAATCCCCTCTTCCCTTCTGCTTTGCTAACAGAACTCCAATTTTGTACACACTGGCCATGTTCCAAGTCAGTAATACTCACCTCCTAAGTCTCTCTGAAATTGTGAATGGCCATGAGACTCATTCCTAGCCAATGAGCTGTAAGTAGAAGTCCAGCAGGTGGGGCCTCCAGGGCACTGTTGTTTCCTGATGTACAATCAGCCTCCATTCACATGTGCCTTCTTCCCTTCTCCTTCTCTTCTAATCTATAATGCAGATCTGATGTCTGCTATCGAAAGCAGACATTGAGTGGCCATGAGAATAAGAATCACACTGGAGAAGGACATTAGATGGAGCCTGGGTTCTCAATGACTTCTACTAATAGAATGGATGCACCAGACATAAACTGCCTGCCTCCAATTTCTTGTTATGTAATAGAATATTATTTATTGTCAGATTTCTGTTATCTGCATTGAGTGCAATTCTGAGCCCCTTAGGCAATTTGATTTGATGCTTCATTTATTTTTCTCACAGCATTCTTCACTTCCTCTATGAAAATACAGTATCACCTAGTTGTAATTTCCTGTTTACTCATCCAGATCTTCACTGGATCTGAGCCCATGAGAACAGTGATTGGAGTGAGTGTCCTCCAAAAAGATATGTTCCAATCCTAACCCCTGGTACCTGTGAATGTGACCTTATTTGGAAATAGGGTCTTTGTAATGAAGTTAAGATGAAGTCCTACTGGATTGTGGTGGGCCATAATCCTACGACTGGTGTCTAAAGGGAAGGTAGAGGGAGACTGGGACACACAGAGACCTACACAGGGAAGAAGACCACACGACTATGAAAGCAGAGATTGGAGTTATGCTGCAACAAGTCAAGGAATGCCCAAGGCCACTACACACTGGAAAAGGCAAGGAGGCATTATTTATTTGAGGGAGCGTGGTACTCATGACACCTTGATTTCAGACTTCTAGCTTCAAGAACCAGGACACTATATATTTCTATTGTTTTAAGCCTTACATAGTTGGTAATTTGTTATGGCAGTACTAGGAATCTAACATAATGTTCATGCCTGCTTGTTTAGATTTGCACTGAGCCTTCTTATTTTACAGTTACCAACCTTAGTATTTTCCTCAGAGAAGGAAGGTCAGACCTAGAGCCATAACATGGGGTAGATAAGAGCCAGAAAATACTTCCTGCTTTGTGAGTTCACAGTTGGCTGCTTCCACATTCTGTTCCTCACAATGAAGTTAGTTTGTAAGAATCCAGTATCCAAGGATGGCAAACAGATTTTATCTTGCTTGCCTGGAGTGTTGTCTTGCAAAGGATTCTGAAGCTACACTTGAGTCGTTTATTTCATTTATTCAACCATTATTTACTGAGTGCCTACTATGTGATATGTGATATATCCACAGAATACATTATTGTGTGTGAACTAAAATAAAATCTTAAGGCTCCCCCGCCCTCCGGCTGACTGACTGGGGCCCCTCCTGGCCAACGGGATACCCTAAAACTGAGTTGTGGCCATGAGAAGGGAGGTCAGACATGCCTCATCACGCTCCCTCCCTTTTTGTAGATATCCTTTGTATCTCATTAACAGGCCTAAGCCTACACAAGACAAACCTGTAGGTCCTCAATTTATACAACAAGTATATGGCCAGTAACTTGTCTCTGATTAACAGACTCCTTATCTTAATTTAAAACATTCCAAGTCTTTAAACAAAGCTTCATTTCTTTAACCAATTACAAGTCAAAGAGTCTTTAAACCCACCTATAACTTGTAAGCCCCTGCTTTGAGATGTCCCACTTCTTTGGGCCAAACCAATGCATGTCTTCCATGTATTATTTATGACTTTACCTATAATCCCTGTCTCTCTGAAATGCATAAAACCAAACTGTAACCCAACCACAGCGAGTCCACTTGCTCAAGGCTTCTTGGGTGTGGCTCTGGGCCATGGTCCTCAAATGTGGCTCAGAATAAACCTTTAAATTATTTTACAGAGTTGACTTCTTTTTCTTTGACATCTGAATCCTGGGACATATCAATACACAAAGGAGCAAAATCAATTAACTAATCAATCAGTCAAACAATCCCTGCCACCATAGAGCTGCCATTGCAAAGAGCACTGTGATGGCTGAAAGACGTCTTCTGTAAACGTGGGAGGAAGGAATTGAGGCAGCTCACCATATATTTGCTACCCTTTCAGATCAGATCTAGTCATAGCATCGGATTTTCAGGTAGTTCCACAATTGCGTATATCTCGTCTTTGGAGCTTGTATCCACAACTCACATCTGCTGACAGCTCTTTCTTATTTTGATGTTAAAATAGCATGGGAGTGGTAGACCCCAGTTTGAGAAGTGAGACTGAGTATTTCATTGCCACACCAAATACTGCTAAAGGCCAGGTAAAGAGTCAAGGAAATCTTCCTGCCTGGATCAGAATGTCAACGAATTCAGAATATACAGCAGTGAAGCAAACAATTTCATTTTCCATTAGAGAGTAAAAGCTAGAGGTTAGGAGGTGTCGTAGATAACTTAAAAATAATAGCTGTGGTTAGTTATCCAGGTAAGGCTGGCATGGAATTGAATGTGTCTTTAGCTGCATGTCTGAGAAATAGTAGAAAAAAGTGTAAGCTAAATTTAAAGGTTTATCCAGTCTAATATGCAAATTACACTCACACGCACAATTCATCTGAAAAGATAACTTCTTATTTATTAAAATATAATAGAACAGATAAAAGACTAGATAATCGAGATCTTATTTTTGTTTGAAATAAGACCAATGTCTTGAATAATTTTATGGGTATCACTTAGGGTGTTCCTTTGATCTCAATCAAGCTGGCTCTAAAATTTGGTAAGAGTCAGGAATGGGCTGGAAACAGATGCTGTGCAGCAAATCAGTTTTCCAGATTAAGAAAGTTTTCAGTGTCCGTGACAACCCTAAATTCTTCAGTGTGTATAGCAGGCATTTTTATACCAAAATGCCAGGCATCTCAATTTATGTTATATTACTTCCTCTGACCATACCTGTAGTAATTTTTTTAGCTAGTTCAAGAAAAATTAATTTTTTCATTGTAATTTGATTGTGAAAAGATGAAATGGAATGTAATTTTTCTGGAGACTGAGGAAATCCAGGGATATTATGGTAATCTTGGGGAGACATGTAGGTATAAGATGAGGTATCAGTTAAGTGTGAATTTTCTGGTATGTATTCCGGTAAATGTCTTATCCTCTGTCAGCTGATACCTGAAGTGTAACTCTGGAAGTTACTGATGCAATGTTTGAAAATTACAGCCCTATGCAAATCTGACCTGCTTTCAATCTGGTTTGTGCCCTTAGTCACGTCACTTAGAGCTACTGTGACCCTCAGGTCCTAACACAATTACAAAAATCTCCAAGTCTGTATCTAACCTGGTTGCAGGGCCAGTGTAAGGAAATGTCCAGCCACCATGACCTCAAAGTTCTTCTCAACTTTGGAATGTGTTTTTGTGAGAAGAGGCCCTAAGGTCAGTTTAACTGATTTCTCTGAGTACTGAATCTCACTAAGCTCTTGACAATATGAAACTATCCAGTCAAACAATTGGCAACATCTGCGTACATTAGATTTATAGCTACAGTACTTTTTAAAACAATTAGGCACTTTCCCTTTGGCAATGTAGACCAATGAACTCTCAAAGTAAGCTCCAAGGCCAAAAGTAGGCTACTAATACATCTCACACCTGTCTTAAAAGGCAAGTCCCTGTAAGGGATATGCAAATCTATAAACTTTTATTTTCACATAGGACCTAAGGCTATTTACAACTATGTTAATGGATGAGTTGTTAGAGTTACTCATACATGATATTCATAAAATAAATTAGCACATTGACCAAGCACACTGAAGACTTAAATTTCCTATTCTACTATGAAGACCAGATGACACACAGTGCTATGGAATGTGGTAGAGTTAAAATATTTCATTCATATACATAACTTGAATGCCAGAAATATGGTCTTGGTACAGCAACAGTATTGTCTTAAAATAGATGTGATTTTTCAGATGCTGCTCTTCTTGTCTTTCCATTCTAATATATTATTGTTTTAGCTACATAATTATCTATTTATTTATTCTGGTAGTTTTGTTGCTGCTATAGTGCATGGTGATGCATATGTACATCAACAATATTTTTGGCCCATAATTCTATAATTTCTGTAATGACTATTTTAGGTAGATAGTGAGGGATTTCAGGTCTCCTAGGGATGAAAGTGGGTACTGTTGCCCCTATCTTGGTCCTGCCCCACCCTAATTCTCCATACCTGGATGGGGGGGGAGGAATACCTTTCAAATCTCCCAATCAGAATTTGGCAGTCCAGCTGCAAAGGAATGCAGAGGACTCTCTAGCCCACAGGCCAAGCAGCATAGGAACCATAAAGTCCCGAAAGTGACCTAGAATCCACACGCACAGTAAGACTCAGGTCATGCAACTCCCCAACTGTCCAAGCAAAGTGGTTCTATGGTGACATTTGAACCACGGGCAGGTCCCTATCCGGGCACTATAAAACAAGAATGCAGACCACAGCCAACCCTGCGTTCTTCCTTTGGTCTCCCTTTGCTGTGACAATGGGTCTGGTCATCATCTGTGGCATATGTATCATGCTCTGTAAACCTATATCTTGTTCTTGCCCTATAATCCTATCTTTCTCTCCTCAATAAACCTCATCTTCTTGCTTGCCTAACTTTGGCATTTCTGGTCATTATTTGGCCATGGGCATGTCAAGAACCAACATTTCAGACTGAAACTGACAACCAGACTTTATATGTCTGTGTTATGTGGTTTCAATATGAATCATCCATTTTACCATTTCTAAAATCAGAATACCCCTTCTCTCTCTTTCTGTGTGTTTTCTTATCTAGTGTTATTTCTTATCTAATGTTACTTCTTTGTTTTCACCTAGTTAATTTTTCCCCAAACAAGTAGGAAATGAGTGGGGTATGTGGACATGGGATCTCGAGTCCTGCCAAAGAGGGCCACATTGGAAAAGTCTGAAATAGAATGAAATA
>NW_012137747.1:2692594-2695803 GCF_000956105.1 Propithecus coquereli | reverse complement strand
AAATTTAATAACAACAACAAATATTTGTATGTGGCCCAAAACACACTATAATCAAAGTCAAAAGACAACTGATACACTAAGAGAACATATTTCCAACGTATATCACAGGCCAAGAACTAACATTCCTAATGTACAAAGAACTCTTACAACTTAAGGGATAAAGAGCTAAAAAACCAATAGGAAATGGAGAAAAGACATGAGAGACAGTCACAGAAATACGAAAATAGCCCGTAAGCATACAGAAAGATGTTGAAAATCACTAACAATTAAATGAATAAAAATTGAGACACTGAGATAACATTTCTTACCTGTCGAATCAGCAACTCAACTGTTAAAATGTATGACAACGTATTCTTTTGGCAAGGCTGGTAGGGAAATGGTATCCTACGTTGTTGGTGCAATTAAAAATAGTACAACCATTCTAGCAGAATTTGACCATTTCTAGCAAAGCTACATGGGCATTTACCTATGGATCAGGCAATCCCATTTCTAGAAATTTATACCTCCAACCATACAAATACACATGCAAAAGGTTATTCATTATTGTATTGTTTGCATTGCAAAATATTGGCGATATTATAAATCTCTGTATGGGAGAGTGATTGGATAAATTATGCAGTACCGTGTAGCAGTAAAAAAAAATGAGGAAGATATTTATGAGTTGACATGGTGGTTTCCAGGATATCATTAAGTATAAAAAAACAAAGTACAAAAGAGTATGTATGGTAAGCTATCTTGTAAGAGAGATGGGATATGAGATACAATGTATTTATCTATTCCTTTATGCAAAACAACAATAACAACAACAAAAAACCCAAGAAGGATAAAACAGAAAATAATGAGATATGTTATCTACAAAGGGTGAGTGGGAATGGGGTGGCAAGCAAAGGACTGAGACCGGGCGCGGTGATCAGCGTCCTGCTCTGAGGGCACCCTTTCATATTGTTCTGACTTTTAGAACCATGGTCATGTTTCACACTCATTTTATTTCGTTTTATTTCAAAGTTTCATTGTACTTCAGAATTTTATAAATTTAATTCATCTAGGATGTGAAAGCAACCCCAAATGGAGTACAAACAGGAGCAAATGCACCTAACTGAAATACAAATCAACAATATAATCACACTGCAGGGGTGAGGTTGGAGGAAGAGAAGAACAAACCTAAGCAACTTTGCAAAATGATATTGTCACAATAACCCTAAGGTTAAGGACAAAAGGAACTGTACACAAACATAGCACTCTAGTTAGTGAATTTGTTTTTCACAGGGGCATGTACTAGAAATTCTAAAATTACTTTATGTGTACTCTGTGACTGAGAAAACAAGCAACTGTACTGTGGATAATGAGATCCAGGTGTCTCTTGTTGGAGAACAGAATTACAAATAAAGAAATGAAGAAGGCTGGAAGGAACCCTATGGTGTTGGATTAGAACTGGAGGTATCAGTTATAAACTCATGGATACACATACACAGAGAGGGTGGATATAGAAACAGAGATCTGTGCACATATGTGAGTGTATCCATTCCTATATATCCTGACTCTGTTCACTAAAAAGGTGTAGAAATAAGAAAAATCCAGTAATAATGAGCACCTTAGTACCCAGATCTTGAGAAATTCAATATCCAACGTGATTTAAAAAGTAACGGCCCATAGTAAACTAAGGATACAATAAACACTTTTAATTGGAAAAAGAGTATTTCTAAACACTTACAACATACACTGTGCTCAGTAGTTAAAAATACTGAAAGCAGAAAAAACAAATATTTATGGTCACGGATATCCCAGTTACACTGATTTGTTCTCTACAAATTACATGAACGCATTAATTATTACATATAAAAAAAAATTATTGCATATGCCCTGAAAATGTGTACGTCTATTTTGTATCAATAAAACGTTTATAAAGAATTTGGTGAACAACAAAAAGAAATAGTGAAAGTTTCCCTTTCAAGACAGGATGTCTACCATCAGCATTCCCATTTGACATTGTGCTGAAGTCTTAGTTGGTGCTGGAAGGCAAGGGAAAAAAGGCAAGAAAAGAAAAGGTATAAGGATGAAAAAGAGCCAGAACTATCATTATTTATAGATGTATGGTTTTGCACAATAAAGAAATCTTAAGAATCTATAGTTACATTATTAGAATTAAAAAGATAGCTGGGCAAGTTTGCAGGATAAAAAAATCATTATACAAAAATCAATTTTATTTCTAAATGACAAAATACAAAAAGAATCAAATTTAAATAACAAGAGCATTTACAACATTGTAAAATATCAAATACTTAGAAAAAAATCTGCCAAGCGATATGCCAGACTTGTACAGAGATAATTATGGGACTTTATGAGAAAAAAACTTAAATAAATAATTGATAAATATACTGTGTTCATGGATTAGAAGACTCAATATTGTAAAGAAGTAAATTCTACTCCTATTGCTCTATAAATTCAATGCAATCTTAACCAAAATCCCAGGATTTTTGTTAGAACTTGAAAATCTGTTTCTATAATAAGATTTAAACGGAATGACACAGGGTGGAGAAGAACTATGCCACTCCTGAAGAACAAGTTGGGAGGACTCACTGTATCGGATGTCAAAATTATTATAAATCTATAGCTGGCAATGATGTATTTTTTAACATATGTAATGACTGCCCAGGCGTTTACCATATAAATTAGGTTATGCATTCACTTTTTTTGAAGAAACAATTTTTATTTTGTTATGTTTCACAATAAAAGGGTCATTTGAAAAAGGAAATAAAAAAATGGTTCCCTCTTTCTGTGATTCCAACCAAGATTTATTTGTGGGTCTTAAGTGTTTGGGCTGCAAATGGCTCAAAGACATGTAATATGTGACTTGCTCAGTGGTATTTGGACTAAATGCTCCTTGACCTGAGTGGAATTAGCTGAGAAAAATCTCAAGCACACTGACATTACCATGTAAGAATGAACTGTATAAAGCCTAGGACTTTTACTAAAATATGATCTGGCTCTTGAATTCAATTAAATAACTACTAAAGAGAAGTTTATGTGAAGCCGTATTTCAATATGTCAGAGACAATAAATACTGTCAGTTTTGGCTGAACAAAAAAGCCCCTAAGTAATAATGGGAGAGAAATAACCTAGAAAAACAGTTTATCTGTAATTGTCTATTTCAAAAAGAAGATAAGTTTATTAAGAAGCCACATAGCATGTTTCCTTTAGCAGAACATTTT
>NW_012137747.1:2690583-2692544 GCF_000956105.1 Propithecus coquereli | reverse complement strand
ATTTACAATAATTTTGAAGTCCCTGAAGCATGTATCTTACTTGGAAAATTTCTATAAATATGAAATGCATATATCTTTGCCCTCTTCTCCCTTGCTGTTATGTGTGGGATGCTCCTTTACAGGGATGGTCTTCAAAAGACCACATTTCATTCCCAAACTAGAAAACAGTATCTGATGTAAATCACGTGTATATCGGTATATTTGTGTAATTTGCACATGATGTAATCTATTTTCCCCATTGGCAAGAGACAAGGGGAGTTCTTATCTCAGTTTGTAATTGACTCCTCAAAGTCACCAACCTGAGAAGTGATCCAACTGGAATAAACCAAATTTTCTAAATATGCAAACTATTAGTCTCTGATCTTTAAAGATTCCCAGCCAATAGAAAAAGAATAACACCGTGGCAGTTAAATCCTTATTGGAGGGAGGAGGCCACTTCATATTTTACTTTTCGATCAACAGCCTGAGCTTTCCACTCGCCATCCCACTGCACAAAACATAATCATGTTCAAGGTATTGTGACAGGTGTTTTTGAACATCTAGGCTCTCAAATTAGAGTTGTACAGGCTACATGATGATATTGAGAACAAACACTTGTTCTTGTGGGAGTGCATTTAATCACGCTGATGTACTTTACCATCTATTTAGAAATCTGAAATCACTCAGTGGTTGAGCTGCTACAAAAATTACTTTTAGACACAATACTCGTGAATGAATCATACCTATGGTCTCCTTGTCACCTGCTGTCTATTTCAGTACTGGAGCAAGAGACATAGAGACAGTATTCTTCTGTAATAGGTTCTAAACACTAAATGTGGTTTTAGTCATCAATCTGTTTATTGAAGTCAGTAGCTGGGGACAGATTTGCTGGCATAAAATTTAAGTTCATGTGTAAGTCAAACACACAGTATTTTTAGTTTAACTGGAGCCCAGGGATACCTGTTCTAGAAGAGGTCTTCTTTATTTTTTATCTCCTTCAACTATCCTTGAAAGGCCAACAAAAATATGCATCTTTCTACCTTTCTCCTCCGTGTTGTCAGTTCTTAGGGGAGGATGTTTGAGTGTGGCCAGCACATAACATACCCAAGAACCATTAAACACAAACAAAACTGCCCCTTTTATAGCCTCACTCCTAATTTTCTTCATGATCTGTCTCAAAAATTATCTATTCAAATCAGCTGAATCAACTCTAATTGCACTTTCACTTTTGAAATCTTGAGCATTTTATCATAGACATATTGCTCTGTAACTAAAGTAAAATAGGTTTTTTGAATGTGGTGATTTATGACCCTACCTAGGTTATAATCTTTGCATGTTTGTAGTCATTACAATGGGATTGGACAAGATAGGCACACCCCTAAGGCCAATGATTCTTGGGCTGTGGTTCCCAAATCACACATGGGTCTGGGTATAATGCAGATTTCTGGGTTGAGCCAGACTCAACTGAATCAGAATATCTTAAGGATAGGGCCATTTAATATACATTTTGACCAGCATCCCAGGTGATTTTTTATAAACATTACTATTTGAGAACTGCTGCTCTAGGCACATGTTTCATCTAGATACACCAAGCCAACAGGTAGCAATTATTTAATAGGAAGAAAACTAGCATTTATTAAAGGCCTACCATAGTGTATAGGTCTATCATTTAAATTGCACACCAGAATTTTTTAAAAAGATGTTATCCACACATTACCAAAGAGGACAAAGAGGTTCAGACACTAATGTCCAGGATCCAATCCAGGGTACTGTAATGCATTTAGATGAGTGGTCTTTTAAATAAATGGTACTGAGAAAATTGAGTAGCTGTTTGGAAAAAATTAGATTCATACACAAGAATGAATTCCAAGAGGATTAGGGATCAAAATGTAAAAATTAAACCATACAAATGCTAGAAGAAAAACATGGGTAATTTTTCTTTTAAATCTCATTATAAGGGAAGTCTTTCTGTTTCAAAATCC
>NW_012137747.1:2684886-2687155 GCF_000956105.1 Propithecus coquereli | reverse complement strand
AAAAAAAAAAAAAACCATTTAGACCTAGTCTTCCCAGCAAATGTATCACACCTGTTTCTCAAAGTATTTTAGTAGCCTGTCCTCTCTTTCATTTTATCCTCCTCAGTCACAATTATCTTCTTTTCTTCTATAGCCTCCTGCAGATTTTTCTTCTCATTTTCTACTTCTTTCTTATGATTCACTTTATCAATTTCTATATCCTCAAGTCAAAATAGAGAGGTTAAAAACCAACAAGTTCAGAAAAAGAATAAGAGATGGAGATGAAGTGAAAATCAAGTGATCTTCTATGGCAAAAGAAAGGTAAAGAAGAGAAGGAGAATTTCGTCCTGGGTAGGGAAGGAGAAGGAAGAAGGAGAAACACAAAGACAGGTAGAGGGAAGTGACATCTACCAGTGGAGTTTAACTGGGGTACTATCGTCTATGCCCCATTGATCCAAATATGACTGACAAAGCCATTTATCTAATACTTTAACACAAATTAGTCAGAATAGATTGAATCTATGAAACAGCCATTTTCTCTAAATGGAGGTTTACAATTTTAAAGAAGATACTTTCAGAAGAGCAGGAATTAATATCGTGTTTACATCCTGGATAAGATCAGGAAATCAAGTTTGGAGTTTCAGAGCTTAGAAATACAGAAGACCTGTGTCTTCCCTGCGATAGGGTTCCTTCAAGAAGCAAGGTGCTCAGAGTCACTTTGGGAATTTCAGATGCTCCATCATGGTGACCTTTCTCCATAAAAAAGCAACCAATCCACAGGATTTGATTTCACTGAAAAGGACATGAATCTTTTTCTGAAACTTTCCCCAACTAACCCTAAGATTTCACTGTGCATCATCAATGTACAAGAGAGAGATAAAGCTGGGTTTCAAATCACAAATGATTTAGAGAAAAATAGCAGTTATCAAATGTAATTTTGTCTCCATCAATAATATTGGACACTTCCATTGTCATCAAGCTCCTATATACACGTTTACCTGCGACACCACACACCTGCCCCACAAATGAAATGTTCATAAATACCATGGGTACAAGTTATCACGGTAACAAACATATTAGGTTATTAAGTATGAAATGTCCGATTTCCTTAAGTATTAAGCTTGACAGGTGATATCTCTGATATTTCACTTTGACACTTCTTATTCTATTTTTATTGTGAAGATACATCCTCAGTCTTTCAGATTCATGTTTTGGCTTGTGATTATCTTTTAGTTTTTTGAGCAATTTTTGTGAAACCATGGATAAGTCAAAAATTTGTGTTATTTTCAAATATGAGTTCTGTCGTGGAACCAATGTGGCTCAGACAGCTCAAAATATCAACAAAGTGTTTGGGAAGGATGCTGCTAATGAATGCACAGTATGTCAGTGGTTTGAGAGGTTCCATTCTGGTGAGTTTAATCTTGAAAATGAGCCACATGGGTAACCTGAGACCAATGTAGATAATGATGAGCTGAAAGCTGTAGTGGAAGGGAATCCATCGCAACCTACGCATGAATTAGCAGCAAGGTTTAACGTTACTATTCCAACAATATTGGACCATTTGAAACAAACGGGAAAGGTAAAGAAGCTGGATAGATGGGTTCTGCATGAATTAAATGAGTGTCAGAAGAGAAATCGTCTTGAAGCTTGCCTTTCTTTGCTGTCACGACATAAAGGTGAACCGTTTCTACACTGTATTGTTATGTGTGATGAAAAATGGATTCTTTTTGACAATTGCTAGCATTCGGTACAATGGTTGGATAAATATGAAGTGCTGAAACACAGTCCAAAATTGAATATTCATCAAAAAAAGCTAATGGTGTGTGTTTGGTGGTCCAGTGCTGGTATTACCCCAGCTGGTATCCACCACAGGTTTGTGAAACCTGGTCAATCGATGACAGCAGATGTCTACTGCAACCAATTGGATGAAATGATGAGAACACTCTACCGCATGTCGCACAAACAACACTGCTCAAACTACAGAAACTGAACTTGGAAACTCTCTGCCATCCATTATATTCACCAGACCTTGTAGCAACTGACTACCACTTCTTCCAGGCTTTGGACCACTTCTTGCAAGGAAAAGTATTCAATTCTCCACAAGCTGTGGGAAACACCTTTCATTCTCCAGGCTTCTTCGCTGCTGGCATAAGCAAGCTACCATTAAGATGGCAAAACTGTCTCGATAGTTTAGGCACATACTTTGATTAATTGTATGGCTTCTTATTTGAGATATCATAAACTACACTTTTGATTCAAAATTGGACATTTCATATTTAATGACCTACTA
>NW_012137747.1:2668884-2683701 GCF_000956105.1 Propithecus coquereli | reverse complement strand
AAGATGGGCAACAACCAGTGTTGGTGAGGATGTGGAGAAATTAGAACCTTTCTACCTTTGTGGTGGGAGTGAAAAAAGGTGCAGCCACTTCGGAAACAGTTCTAGGAAATGACTCAAAAAGTTAAACATAAAGTTGTCATATGATCCAACAGTTCCACTCCTATATACACAAGGTAATTGAAAATATATGTCTCCATAAAAACCTGTGTATGAATGTTCATAGTAGCATTATTTGTAATAGGCAAAAAGTGGAAATAATTCAAATGTCCATCAACTGATGAATGGATAAACAAAATGCCAGATATCCATAAAATGGAGCATTATTCAGTCATAATAAAAAGGAGTGAAGTAATGATATATGCTACAACATGGAGGAATCTTGAAAACATTACACTAAGTGAAAGCAGCTGGACACAAAAGGCCACATATTATAGCATTCCATCTATATGAAATGTCCACAATGTCTCTAGACAGAAGGCAGATTAGCACTGCCAGAGGCTGGAGGACAGGGACATGGACAGTGACTGCTAACGGTATGGGGTTTGTGGGGAGGGTGATGAAATGTTCTAAAATTAGATAGTGGTCACAGTTGCACAACACTGTGACTAACTCACTGAATTATACATTTTAAAGGGGCAAACTTCACAGTATTTGAATTATACTTCAATAAGGCTATTATCTAAAAAAATTATGTTTACGGACATACAGCTTAATACAGAAATCTTGAATACGGTTAATATGTTCATATACTTCTGTTCACCCCAAAGCATAAAATTGAGGAAAATGTGAGATAATTGAAGCCTGAAAACACTTTTACCATAAATATGCAGCTACTTTACATTTTTCCATCCCATTGCCTCTGTGCTCCACTTGGTTTCAATTTATGTACACAGAGAACGCCACTTTAACTCTAACCTGGTTCTTTGGATTTGAATTTTGTAATATTTCTTCTCTAATCAAATTCTCCTTGCAATTCTTCTCTCTGTCTCTATATTCTCCATGTCCTCAAGTGACTCGTCCTCTTCTTTTGTGAGTCTCATGATATTCTTCTCCTGGATTATGTCACGAAAACACTCATCAAAGTGCAGCCAATATGCGCAATACTAAAACTTCAACCACTTGAAGAGGAGCCTCCCACTGGATCCGAGCCTCATCTAATTCTGTGGCATCAGGGCGACTTGTCAGCACTTTCATTGTCTAGCTGTTGACCTGTGTATTTCCCACCCCTTTTGGCTGGATGGGTCTAGAATTGTTAACCGAACCAAAGAAAACCGGTTGCTAAGCCTGGAAAGACCAAAGCTGTTCACCGACTGCTTCCTGTTTGCACTGTATGGTGTGGGCAGAAGGGAGGGCAAAGCCTCCCTCTGCTTACCTCTGTTTGTACAGAAGATGAGAGAGGCTTTCTGTGTCGTGCTTACCTGGATACGCTCACTTAGAACTGGTTTCAGGATCCATCTGTGGTAAAATCTGAAAATGTGCTATGCACAATTACACAGGCAAACACAATGTCCCAAGACAAATATGCCCTATTAGTAAGCGGGCCAGAGTTGAAGTAAAAGCAGGTGTTTCCTATATTGGGTCTGATTGCCTACATGTGTGGCTACTCTGAAATTATCTCTTAATTACTCTGTAGGGTTAGCTCCAGCAGAGAGGGAGAGAGAAAACTCCGTGGGAGTTCTGAGGGCTCCCTGGTCCTCTGCTGAATTAAAGCTTAAACAGCTCAATCCTGTAATTACTTAAATTTTTTTTAAGAGCCATCATTGCCCATTTTTTTCTAAGCCAGCAAATTATATATTCAACAACTACATTAATTTTCCTCTCCTGATATTATTTCTGAAGGATCAGAGGCTTTATTAACCCAGTGCCCCATTTTGATAGATACCTTACCTGACTTTGCACCACATGGTTAGTATGCAAAATGCTCCTGAATTTGTGATCTATATTACATTATACAATCATAAGAGAAATGAATGATATAAAAAGAGCTGTAATCTCTTCAACCTTAACATAATGAGGCCTTCTGCCATGTTCATATTGCCAAGAATGGATCACTCTAACCAGCCCTAGAGAGCAAATACTTATTTCTAATAAATAGAAAGACTGATGATTCTATCTATTTCTCAACCTCAGTATTTTCCATGGATAAAGCAGAAGGGACAGTGTTGAGAGCCAGGATATTGCTCAGTCAAGGGAACTAACTATATATGGCATAGGGGCACTCACTTTATTCTTGGTATCACATTAGGCACCAAAACGAGAAAAAAGTTTACAAATTTTGTCCCTATCTTCAAACCACCTTCAAGGACATTATAACTAATTTGGTACTTGTAATGCATAAATAAAGGTGCTGAATCATAAAAAGTAATATATGCCAAATGCCAAAAAATGTCATATGTAGGCATTCTTACTAGGGTGAGATCTGAGCGTGAGAGCTGGATAAAGATGATGAGGGAAGATGGGGGAACCTAGAAACTTGTCAATTTATTGAAATAACAATAAAAAATAATTCTGAAAATCCTCAGGACATCCCTTAAAAGTTTAAATCAAGGAAATTAAAGATTAAAAGGGTTACACTATGAGGCCCATTTTCCATACATGGAGAAGTCTGGAACCTGGACTCAAACAAGGTAGGATTAGCACTAAAGCCCTGTGCTCTTAACTACACAATATCCTCTTTTTTTTCTGAGATTACATCCATTCTTACTTCTTTGTGCTATAATATTCTTGCTTTTATTAAATTCTGGTGACAACAGATAGCAAGATTTGTTTAAGCGTCTTGTCTTGGCAAAAAATTAAAAGTTGGCAACTGTGTGTTTACCCTTCTCTCCCATCCGTTAATTTCACTGATCTGAAATCTCTAAGCCTAGTAATTACTTCTCTAGATCTAAGTTTCTGTAAAGGGCCAGATAGCAAATATTTTATGCTTTGTAGGCCATACGGCATCTTTTACAACTACTCAACTCTGCCAGTGTAGTGCAAAAGCAGGCATAGACAAAACATAAACAAATGAGTGTGGCTGCATTCCAACAAAATTTTATTTATGGACACTGAAATTTGAATTTCATACAATTTTTCCACAAGATATTATTACTGTTCTGATGTTTTTTCAACTATTTAAAAACATAATAACCATTCGTAGCTCTCAGGTTGTACAAAACGGGTGACTGGACAGATTTGGCCCTTGCACCATAGTTTGCCAACCTCCTCTAGAGATGACAACAGACTGGGCAAACTTTAACCCACGAAAACAGGAAATGACAAGGCATATCCTGACAATTTCCTTTCATGTAAATATATGTCATCCTTCATCAATTACCAAAGCAAAATCAGGAACATAAGAAGGATAAAATGCATTAAGATTTAAAACCCAACTACAAACTGCACAAATGAGTTATAAACCCCACAGGGTTAAACTATAGCTGTGATCCCATGTGACCCAGGTCAGGTATGTGTCTCAACACAATTCCAATGGTGAAAGTGGTGACTTCCAAGTGGAAGACACTGACAATCCATACGGAGTTCAGGGAGACAATGGCTTATCCCATCTCTTACATAAAACATAGTTCGGATAGGAAGGGAAAAGGGTCAGGGATTAACTCAGGCAAATTTGTGCAGGTAGGAACACACCTGTTAAGTTAAAAAAAACTGCATAAGTCAAAATGCTGAATTTTGGTACAGGAAAAATTAAAAATCAAGAAGCAAACATAGAGGATAACTTGGGGAGAGCTAAAAGTTTGTATGTCATTGATGTCAGAGGTTGAAAGTGAATTGTCAGTGGTACATCTACTATTTACATGTTTGTTTTGATCTTTCAAAATCCAGTTTCTCTTGAAATTCAGAAGATCTTGCAATACTAGTCCAGCATCCCTATGCCCTTGAAATAATGTGAGTACCTCAGTTTTTTATAGCTCCAAATTCTTCTTATTGAATTGTTTATTTCTGTCCCAATTCATTCATTTTTGCTATAGTCAGACACATATATCCCAGATATATTTCAGATCATCAACACCAACATGGTCTTATTGGCCTCCAAACCTTTACACACTCAAACACACACTCACACACTCACATCATGCACACACACACACACCATCCCACTATAACCTGACATCTCCTTCTTATCTTTCAGGGCTAACATTAAATGTGCCTATAACGTCAAGTACCATTCTGAGTCCTGGGAATGCAAAGTATATAAAATAAAGACCTAGTCCTCTTGGAGCTTAAATTCTAGTGGAGGGTGATAGACAATAAGTTAATAAAGAAGTAACTGAGTAGTATGTAAGATAGTGCCAAGTGTGATGGAGAAAAGCAAATCAGTGTAAGATCCATAGGGAGGGGGTGCTGCTACCTTCTGTAGCAAGGTAGGCCCCAGGGATAGGGAGATATATGAGCAGAGACCTGAAGGAAGTGAGGGGGCGAGTCATGTGGTCATCTGGAAGAAGATCACGGCCGGTAGCTAGAAGGGCAAGGACAAAGGCCCTGAGGTAGGAGTGTGTTTGGTGTTTGAGGGGGTCAGGGTGGCTGGAGCAATGTAGGAGAGGCAGAATATGGTAGGAGATGAGAAGGGAATGTGGCTGGATCTACGGCCTTGTAGGTCATTATAAGAGCTTTACTTTGAGTGATGTGGGAAGTTATTGGAGAGTTTTGAATAGAGAGGTTGCATGATCCAACTCATTTTTTTTTTAATTTTGTAGAATTATTTCTCTGAAATAAAAATCTTTATTAAAGGATGACTTCACAACATCATACTCATGCTGACATAATTATAAGCCTGTTAAAACACACAAATTCTTCATTTAAATGAATGTATTATCATTTACATAAAAATATATTTATTCAGCACCTTTCTATACCTGAAGGCAGAAATTCTGCTAATCAAATTATTGGTAGAATAAAGATAAACATTCTCCTAAGTAAATCCTTCTCCTCCCCAGGAATCACTGGTCACTATTTATATTATTCACTTTATATTCAGCAAATTCTGAAGTAAATTTAGGATTTTTATTTTTACAATATGGCAGTTGCTTTTTCTCTGCTACTTTTGACCAACAGACTATTCTTCTTTTTTTTAAAAATTTTTTTTTATTTCAGCATATTATGAGGGTACAAATGTTTAGGTTACACATACTGCCTTTGCCCATCTGACTCTGGTGGGGCAAAGCCAACTCATTTTTAAGAGGCTCATGCTGGCTGTTGCGTTGAGGACAGACCATGGCAGATGGCCACGGGAGAGAAAGATGGAGATGAATTAAATGTTGTTTTGGTAGTTGACTTGGGCCAGAGCAGCGCTAATGGGTATGAAGCAGGGAGGAATGGAGAACTTTGAGAGACCTATGACTCAATCAGACATGAGGACTGATTTGGTGTGAGGAACGATGGAGAAGGAGAAACCAAGGAGGGCACTAAGAAGCTTTGTATACCTTTCTAGATCCCTTGTGAGAAAGAAGCTCATGGAGGGCAAGAACCCATCCATATTACTTACAATTTCATCCCTGGTGTCTGGTACAGGGTAGGCATTCAACTTGTAAAGAATTAATGAATGAAATAAATTGGACGTATTAAAGAGAGGCTTTGGAACAAAGATGAATTTGGAAGATAAAACTCAGAACAATGGTCTTGATATTCTTGGAAAAGTTGACTGTTAAACCATTTAGGTTTCCAAATGGTAGAAGTGGGTGCCCCAGAGTTATCATATATCACTATATACTTTTAAGAGGTTTTGCCTCTAGAAAAAGCTGCAAAGGGAATAAAGATTTTTGTGAAAGTGTAGATCACAAAATGGCAGCCAAGATACGTACATTAAGCCCACTAAATATTGGCCCCTACAAAGTTTTAAAAATTTTGATTTAGTTTCCAGCTTTAAAATAAGCAGAATTCACATAATGGTATAGATGTCTAGCTTCTCTTGAAAAAAATCAAGGTCTGACCATATTGGCCTCTTATTTCTTCATGGCAAGTACTGGATGGCACTAAGTTCCATCCACTGTCTCTAGGGGGCCCATGTTATCCTTTCTCCAGGTCATCAGATTCCTCCCACCCCCATTCCCTGTTGTCCTCCAAACACCGCAAATGAGAGGAGGTTCTCGTCTGTCATCCCATACCCAGCCCTCTTCCCTCGTTTACGTTTTCTGTTTTGGACCCAGAGGGATTTTTGTCGTCAACTGTATCCCTGGAGTGAGTTCTTTGTCTGCATTTGTTGTTTTTTTCCTCCCCATGTGCCCTCTCTTCCCTCAGCCTTCAGAAACCCAGTGCCCTCATGCTTCCTCCCTTCCACCAACTGTATCAAAGTCCTCCAATGCCAGTTGCTGGAGATGTGATGGTCTCTAAATAGACACAGCTTTTGCCATCAGAGACCTTAAAGTATGAAAGAAGAGACAGGCAAAAAAGCAAATCAACACAAAAATAATTCCAAGTTATAGTGAAAGCGCTGGAGAAAAAGAATATGCAGCATGAGAGAATAATATGGAGAGAAGAGAAAATTTAAGTAAGTTGTTCAAAGGAGGCCTCTGTGAGGAGGCAGCAGTTAAACTGTGTGATAAGCTGGGGAGAAGAGGGCTGGGAACTGAGGGAATGGCAGGACAGAGGCCCTGAGTGGACAGAGCTGGGCATTGTTGAGGCGCTGATGAAAGGAGGCCAGCTGGGCTGAGAAGTGCCGAGGGCGTGAGATGAGACTAGAAGGCAGGCAGGCGAGACTCAGATCCCGGAGGATGTGTAATAGGCCCAGGATATTCATCAAAATGTACCCCCAAGAAAGGATAGGAAATGCTTCCACATTCCACTAAACTCACTGGCAGGAGTTAATATGTTACTTTTCTTGGTGGAGGTGGAATTTTATTTTAGTAGGAATCCAAACCTTAAATGAAAAGAATAAATGTCCTATGGCAAAATGAAGTGAATCAGCACAGCTCATGTAGACTAGAGCATGGAGACCCCCCTCATCTCTGAAACCAACAGGCTCAACCTTAGAAAACAATTCGGCACAGGATTAAATTCCAACTGAAAAATGAATGAGCTTTAAAATAAGATTAAAGTGTATTTATTATTTACACCAGCACCTCACTTATTCAGAGGTCATTTATCTGGAAGCCTTGACTATGTGAATCACAACTGGAAATGAAATAAAGAAAATGGTTCTCAACAGCTAAAGCAGATGTCACGAAGCCCATGCATTAAGCTTATGCTGCACTATTTACGTCATAGTAGAGCTCCCTCCTCCTTCCAGAGCACTTGATTCCAAGTATGGCTATGTACACACACATAGACACATACATATGTGTACATATATATCATCTCCCCAAATTCTATCAAGACTGTTTATCTAGAAGCAGCTATTCCAGAAGTTTTAAAGGAAGCTAGTAAAATCAGGTACTTTGACAGTGAACAATAATTACAGCTGACAAGCTTGCAGCAAGGGTAGAGGAAAGAAGATGTAAAAAGTAGTGGCAAGAGTTTGGAAAATTTATCAACCTGTAAGTTGAGAAATTGGAATGGGGAAACAACTTCACAAAGATCACTAGCACCTGCAGATGTCAGTGTTTGTATAAGCGTGCTTTGTTTAATTTTCATAGTGATAATCCTGATGCATAGAGATAATATTGAGTCATGCCGCAGAGCCTGTTTGAGAAATTGAGGAAGGGTGAAAAACATGATAGAAAGATTTCTTTCTGGAATGATTATATACAACCAGTTTCAGGAGCTTAAATAGCACACTTCATTAATCCAATCAGCAAATATTCAGGGACCACTTGCCACAGGTTCCAGTAGCAGAGAGACAAAATCCTATCCTCTTGGAACTGATGTAGGAGTGTCAACATGTACAAGGTGTTCAAAGCTAGATAATGGGACAAAATCACCAAGCTTTGGATCTGGGACTTTTGTTTTATGTGGAATGTACCTTCTCAGCCGATGTTGGGCAGCACAGTTGTCTTTATGTTGTCTGTATTTGCATCACACATCATAAAGAGAAATGTCGAACAGGAGGCAAGACCCTCCTTAGTTGTTGCAACTAAGTAGCAAATGTATTACCTGCATATTCTGGTTTAATTTCCCCAAATGAAACTCTTTTCATTACTAGAGACACGATGCCAAGGTTTATCATCTGTATCTTTTTATAAACAACTCTGTCTTATTTCCAGAGGTTATTTATAGTTTGCCTGGAATAAAAATCACCTCTTGGTCACTTTGTTTATTTGTGATAGCATCTAATTACTGAGAATGAGGCTTACATGAGTGACGTTTTAGCGCACAATTTCTCTTTCTCAGAAAAGAATGTTCTACTTCTGTTCATTCTTCACAGAAGTTGGACAAAGCTTTTCCCTGCCATTGAGCTGGAGCCACGCCTAGTGTAGGAGAGGCTGCAGGATAGACTGTCTAAGACCCTGCCTATTCCTTTTTGGTGGTATTTCAGTCCTTCATCTTCCAGGGTTCACTTTCTTGTCATGACTTTGTATTATTAATATATATTATTGTTGTATGCCTGTATTGTTTTTTAAATATCTTCATTTTAGTTGACTCACTTTTTATCCTAAATTTATTTAGAAAGAAACATTTATATCACTACCACAAATAGAAAATTACCATCAATTGGCATAAATAGAAGATACTAATAAAATAAATGCTCCGTTGCTTGCCAAAGGCTATCGGCCAAATGCCTGCTTTCATTTTATTGGCAAAAGAGATTAGCAGGAGTTTTAAAAGCATATTAGCACCAAACTGAGCCGTTCTCCTTGATGGTTATTGGAAGGCTAGAAAAGGGAATACATCTCTCTTTGAGATTCAGTATTACTTAATTCAGGGGTCAATGAGCCACCTAAAATCGTTTCAGTTGCCACTGGTAGAACACTTGGGAAATATGGGAATTTTAAAAAGAAACGATCTTTGTTCAATTTAATTTACCAAGGAGAGGATTTTACATGTGTTTTGTAAGTCCCATTAGGCTCAGCACAGGGCTGGATGCAGAGTAGACGCCCAGTAGTTCCCAGCCTGATGTTCATCCCCATGCCTGCACCCCTGCCTCTGGCAGACATCCACAAAACTGCCGATTTTTATTACAAGGACTAGGGTACAGTGAGATGACTGAACTCCTGGAAGATAAAATCATAGTGCTGGGATTATTGACAGTCAATACCAACGCCTCTTTTGTGTTATAATGATGTAAAAGTAGCAATGCGGCATTTTAAAAAGAGAATTGACTTTGGACCTATGTTTAAATCTAGGCTTAGGAACTCACTAATTTCAGACCTTAGAGTGGTTATTTCATATCTCTGGTTTTGGTTTCCTTGTCTGTAACATAAATCTCGTAATGCCTTTCTTACAGGGATGTTATCAGGATTAATGAGGTAACATAAATGATATGGCTGCCATGTAGTAGGGTCTCAATAAGTTTGGAGCTCTTTTTGAGGGCAACACCTAGATAGGTTACAATAACTTTAAGGCCTTGTCTTATATTACAGTTGAAAAAGAAAAAAATATATTTGGAGAATTAGGCAAAACCAAAAATTTATTTCTGTGGGTATAAGTTAGAGAGAAATCTTGAGGAAATTATACAGGTGTTGCAATTCAAAAATCCTGCCCATTAGAATTAACCAAGGCCAGTTTGTAATGATTTTTTTTTTGTCTTGATTCATCTGGATGATTTCATAAATTCTCCTTTTTGCAGGGTGGCTACAGCGCTAGTATATAGGAACAGATATACTATTTTGTCCATCTTTGTCTTGAGGATGTTTTTGCCTATTGAAAGATTATTTTTAGATTTTAGGTTTTTATTTGATGCCAAAGCATTTACTCTCATTAGATCAATTACCAAAGTTTTTGATTGAGTCTAGTTACCTGAAAAAGTCAATGAATCATATTCCATGCACACTTTGATTATCGCATGCAGAATCAGATATACACTGTCGCTGAGAGCAGCCTACTCAGTCATGGCCAACAGGAAAGCCACATTGGATCTCTTCTAACAGTGCTGTATGGGGATGTGCAATGCTCCTCCTGCATCAACACATTATGGTGATAGACAGGATCGCCATTGTCTTTCTCATACTGTTCCACTCTTCATAAAGAAATTTTATTCCCCTTAAAATTCACAGTTTCCTATACATAGAATTCTCTAGAAGCATTATATTATTAATAAACTTCACCACCCTACATGAAATAGACACACAGGCAAAATAAAGTTAATCTTGAAAATAATTTTATAGACCAATTGTTAATCTTGTTGCTTTTATACTTTTCTTAAATAAAATGAATAACTTTGCCTAAATCAATGCCAATAGGATTCAAAATTGGATTCATGTGTACACATGGAGGTGAAAAGTAACAGAAAAACAAGTATTCAGTTGGCATTTTTGAATAGCTATTTCTCCTGTGTTTAAAAACTTAGAAACATGATGTTGGGGACCTATTTCTCATCGTACCTCACAGGACCATTATTCTATATGCATGCATTCTTCCTGAAATGAAATAAGCATATTTTTTTTCTTTATAACTATGGGGGTCATTAGCTGAAGTTATTCCTTAGTTACTTGGAATTTCCATGACAGGATTTTTTTTGAAGGCATTAGTTTCCTCACTTATTTATTCTTTCCTTCCTTCATTCATTCAACAGACACTTATCAAGAACTGGGTAGTGGTAAGCGCTGGGTTAGATTCTTGAGGTAGTACAGGGATAGTAGGTGGTACACAAAGACATAGAAGACTAGGAGTCTGCTCTCCAATAGTGTATAATCTAAGACTACTTAGGATTCATACAAGCAATTAAACATACACCATGAGAGTAAACGATAGGGGTACTTGAGTGCTGCAAGGAAAGAGTAGAAGAATCAGAGGAGAGGACATAGGTCAGATCTTGGTGTATGGGCAGAATGTCACTAAATGAAGATAGCATAAAGTAGGGCATCCCAATAGGAGGGAATTTTCTTAACATGATCTCTTATTCAGCTTAGTGTGACTCAATCATCATTTATTGAGCAACTGCTAAGATTAGATACCTGGAACTCAGAGATAAAAAATGAGTTTCCAGATTGAAAGATACACTAAAAGTCCAGCACAGTGGATGAAAATAGACCTGCACTGAGGCTCATCATTGTGAAATTTCTGAGTACTAGGCACACATGTTTAAAATTTATAAAAGCATAAGAAAGAAAATAAAGAAGATAGCTTTGAACTTCTCTACAAAAACTCTGTCAGTAGTATGACATTGGAGCAATGTTTACCATTATCCAAGGAAAATTACATTTCTTATATGGAATTATATATACATCTGGATAAATTCTCAATTAAATATGAGGGTATATTGAAGGCATTTTCAGACATGCACCCTTTCTCAGGAATCTTCTAAAAGAAGAGCTCCATAAAAACAAGGGAAAATACCGAGAGAACAAAAGACATGGGATCCGGAATATTGACTCCAACTAAATAAGGTGGTGAAGAGAATCCTTGATGATGATGAAGGGTTTTCTGGGTTCTCCCCACAAGGTGCACCAGACATAAGAGAATCCTGTCCGGACAAGACAGGTCAGAAAGCTCTGGAAAATGTTCCCAAGGAGATGGCATTGATGGATTACCTGATGCATGTGAACATAACTAGAGGAGATTTGACAAATGGGTGAAAATGTAGGGATCAATGGGTGATAAATATGTAGAAAGCCAAGCAATGAACACACATGGCAAAGTGTATAAGAAGGGAAATACAATCATAGGACGCAACATGCCTCAGGGTGGAATAGACTTTCCATAGCCTAATCGTGCAAACACTGAATGTGTGTCTAAATAGAATTGTGACGTGACTATGAAGGGACAGACATTATTGTGTATGGCAGAGATGCAATAGGGATTAAGGAGAGCTAGATACTTCCAGGCTACATAATGCCTAAAACTGAAAAACATCAAGAAAAAAGAAAATAATAACACTATTTAGAGATATGGAGGTAAGATACCAAAAGCTAAGAAAGTGGGAAGATTGTCTTGGAGGAGCAAGAAATGAGGCAGACTGAGGAGGACAGAGGACTATTGTTTTTCATGATAAGCCTAGCAGAAGCAGTTGGTCTAAGTGTAAACTTGATACAAATAGAGCACCAAATATTTTTAAGATATCATTTTTCTTCACAATTTATCCAGGGAATCTAGATCTAGGAAATGGTTGCATTTTTAAAATGGCATATGATCCAATTAAGCAGAAAACAGAAATGCCTTTGAAGATCTCTGCTTGACTACATTTTTTGATAATTAATATGATCTTTGTGGCCCAGTGTATTAGATCAGACCCCTCCCTCATTTGAATATGGAAAACCTGGGCAAGATCTAGATATTTAGACTTTTTGCATTGATCTTCCTAAAAGTGACTAAGACCACCAAGAGCTTCAAGAGTTTAAGCACTGTCAGAAACACATCCAGACATTTACAGTTTGATCTGAAAAGGCAGCAAGCAGCAGAAGTATCTATAGTTCAAAAGATTCATGTAAAGATGTAATAGTCAGTGGATGGCAGGGAAACTGTTTCCACTGCAACTAGCGCAGTGCCCGCTACTTGTAAAAGCATAATAAACATTTGTTGAATGAATGAATGAATGAAATATAGCAAGTTGCTTTCTGGATAGCTGACAGAATGGTCTCCAAATGCCTGAGCAAAACATTTGGTCACTCGCTTTCATTTTTCCTTTAAATCCAGCATTGCAAATACTTAGATAGCATCAAAACCCCAAGGGACACAATTAGAAATAATTTATGCACAAATTTCCTGTTCCATTTGGAGTCAAACCTGAGACTTTGAGATTTATAGCCTGTACACTCATTAAAACACTTTGTGTAATTTGCCCAGGGTAGCAGTGAATACTGCAGTAGCTTTCAAAATGGCTTTCTTTGTAAGGGCAATTGAATTGCATAAAAATATTCCAGGCAGATGCCCCAAGCCGATTTGCCTCTCTCATCTCTGCTCAGCCAGAATGGCCCTGGTTTTATCTTCTTTTTACATATGGGAGTTCCATCCAAAATGACGTCTCCACCACTTAAAATGTTTGAAAACCACTGATGTGGGACAGAATTCTTCTAGCAGAGCAAGGTTTTACTTCTTGTTGCATGTTTTCCAGAGAGATCAGGAAGGATATGAGTTCTCACTACACAGTAGACAGCATTTGACCCAATTTAACTAAAATCTCATAGACAGGGGACCTCAGCTGATGTCTGGGTTATAGTATGTATGTGTGTGTGTGTGTGCGTGTGTGTGCACAAACAGATGAACACATGCAGAATATCTGGGTAGGCACCCAATAGGTAAAAATATATCTGTATTTTTCTATAAGTAAATGTAATTTAGGCTGGGTGCAGTGGCTGACACCTGTAATCCCAGCACTCTGGGAGGCTGAGGTGGGAGGATTGCTTGAGGCCAGGAGTTTGAGATGAGCCTGAGCAAGAGTGAGACCCCGTTTCTACAAAAAATGGAAAAATCAGCCAGGCATGGTGGCTCCTGTCTGTAGTCCCAGCTACTCAGGAGGCTGAGGCAAGAGGATTGCTTGAGCCAGTGGTTTGAGGTTGCAGTAAGCTCAAATGATGCCACTACACTCTAGCCTGGGTGACAGAAAGGACTCTGTCTTAAAAAAAAAAGTAATTTGTATGATAAACCCATATTTCCTTCTAAAAGCAGAACATTTGACCAAGTTTTTCCAAGTAAACCCAGTCAAATTATTGCTCAGTTATTTTAGTTTTAGACTCAAGCAACTTTGAGGTTCTACTCTTCTGTATTTTCTGCCCTTGAGTAACATTTAAATTCCAAAGAGGACTTATGCAGGAGTCTGTTGTGGGTGTATGTGAGTGTGTGAATGAGTGAGTGTGTGTGTGTGTGTGTGTGTGTGTGTGTGTGTGTATCCATAGTCTGTAGGTATTCTTTGTCTTCTGCTGGCATCAGCTGCTATTTAAATTGTCTGGCCTAACCTCTGGAAATTGGGCCTTACCCCCACTACTTCTGCCACTGCCTGAGGTCCTAACATGGGTTCAAGCTTTTTCCAGTTCGCTGGTGCACTCTCACCCACGTCCAAACCCACTCAGGGCTGCACATTTTGAGCTGTCATCCTATCACTTGGAAGTCTTTTTGCAGCTCCAAAGTCTGGAAACTCAAAAGGGTGTCTCCTGACTTCTTGTGCCTGGGCTCATTTTGTATTATTCCTCTCTTGCCACTGAGCTGTAGAGCACATGTCCAAGACTGCTCCCACACTGAATTCTCCAGTGGAAACCACGCATTATTTCCCTCTCTCCAGGACTGTAATTTAGCCAACATGCACCAGAATGGTCATTAGGATTAATTGGGCATCTCTTTTAAGTGACCAATGCTTGTGATTTTCTGGCTGTTAAATACTTAGAATCCTATCCCTCCTCCCAGTTCTCCCAATGACAGGAAGCTCAGTCATCCCCTCTCTCCTCTAGATGTCAGTTTGATAAGGACAGGAGCTGAAATCACACACTCATATTCCACAGTTGCTTTTTCTTCAAGGTGACTCTTTTCCCCTAGCCCAGGCAACCTTTATCTAGTCTCTAGGATACAGCAGTCTGACTCTTCATCTGTTCTCTTTCCACTCCTTGTTTATGGCACAGACTTTACGCCTGACTTCCTTTAAGTCTTGGCCTCTTGCCACTCAAAAGAAGCTGGATCTTGAATATCAATACCCTTGACTTTATAGATTGCTATCTCTGCAGCGAGGGTTACATTTTATTTTTAGAGATTCAAAAGCTGAGCACTGACTGCTTATTTTCTTTTTGTGTTCCTAGCATAAAACCCTGCATCTTCTCTGAAGCAATGCCTGCTGCTGAATGAATAGGAGAGGAGCTTGGG
>NW_012137747.1:2626961-2668174 GCF_000956105.1 Propithecus coquereli | reverse complement strand
TTTCCAGGTCGAGAAGATAAGATAGCTACACAAAGCCTTTATTTTTCAATCCTCTACCAACTTCACTCTGCATGTTTTGAATTTATCACCAGAAGTCTTTATATATGTTCAGTCTGGAAACCAGTGGCCAAGATAGTTCCTTAAAAACGAAAGGAAGAGTTTCCTTCCTTCATGGACATTGGTAAATGTTTTCATCACAGACATTAGACCTCTAGAGAACAGACCACAGGAACAGCAAAACTACCAACAGTGTCCAGTACCCCAACGCATGTCCCAAGGATAGCTGGAGACACATTCCTTGGGATTTCAAAAGAGAATTTCTTCTGGGTTACAGAAATATGTTTCTTTTTATTTTACAGAAGTTGAATAATATGCTTCAAACTTTGCTTATTAACTGTATAAAATAGGCGGTAGCAGACCTCCCTATATAGAGAGCCACTAAATGCACGTAAACGGAAAATTCCCACAATTCAGGCTCATAATGAAGTAAATCACATACATGTGTCACAGTAAGAATCTTGGGACCCAGAACTCAGACAAAGGCCCAGATGTCAGAATTACTGGCTTGCAGAGTTATACCTTACATGGTAGAATAGTTGTTTCTGGGCAATGAAACAGCCCGAAAAGCAGGAAAGGAAAGAAGCCTGAGCCTCTTTTGCCCCTGGGCCTCACAGACCTCTCAGATTCCTTATCTGCAGAAGCTGCTGACCACCACCTCATCCCTGGAAAGAAGAAGAGGAATACTGGAGGCCATGCTTGGTCAAATACATCCTTGTCAGTGTTTTTCTCATACCTTTTTGATGCTTAATACAACTTGTGAATAGAACACATCGATGCCCGTAAGTTCTATTCTGTCATTTAGAATCCAGTGATAGTCTTCTCAATCTGGGCCAAAGACACTGGGACCTTGGGCAAATTGCTAATCTCTCTCAGCCCCAGTTTCCCCATCTATAAAATGGATAATAATAGTAGCTTCCTTACAACATTTTTCTATGAGATTAAGTGACATAATCCATTTAAGGGCTTAGTAGAAGAGTGAGCAGAGAGAAATTGCTTAGTTTTCTACTATTATTAATGCTATTAATCTATCACTTTCCACTTAATGTATAAATATATTTCCATGTCAATAATTATTCATTTTCACTATTTATAATGGTTGAGTAGTTTTCCATTATATGAGCTCCTTATAATTATTTAATCAAATATTGGGGTATATTTAGATTGTGTCTATTTGTTTGGCTATTATACTTCCAGGTAAAGTTAGTTGATTAAATGTAGGCATCTACTTGCACTCCTCCCTAAAACCCCTCAAAAACACAGTTAAGGGATTTTTCAAGTCATAAACTCATGGAATGAGGAGAGCAAAAGTAGAAGCAATAGCAACAAAATTATGGAAACAGAAGAGCAAACATTTTAGCAGACCCAAGAAAATTGAATGTTAAGCCAACAGCAGGGAAAGCCAAGAACTAACATTTTCTATGCCTCGGAATTTCTCCAACGCTTAGGATTTGGTGGGCACCAAATAGCTCTAGAAGCTGGGATGGAAATATATGCTAAAATAAAAAAGGTTGCTTGAAAGTCTGTTTCAGAACCAGTCCTACTCCAGCTCCCCTCAACACTCTCCACTATCAGTACTCCATTCCTCTGCCATGCTGGAAAGAGACTAAAGATTTCTTCCCCAGGGACACTAGGCACAGTTAAAAGTAGAGGCTTCACAGTGAAACATAGGACTAAGTAAGGTACAATGGGTGCCAAGTTCCTTGGGGTTCTTGTCCTTTCCCTTTGGCAGCCAGTCCCTGTCCCTAGAGATTGGAGGTTGGGGAGTTTCCTCTCTAGAATCTGATTTATTCAAGAGGACAGACTTAAAGACTCTGGTGTTGGAGTTTTCTCAGCTCATCTCCCCAGCCAGACCATCCTGAAGCAAAACTCACAGTTGTCAGTCTCCATTTAAATGATCATAGCCTAACCCCATCCCTCAGGAGTGAGAAATAGTTAGGATTCTTTGAAAGGATTAGTAACCATTGCACATGTAGGAGGAGCCAGAGGCAAGAATTTAAAAGCTTTTTCACAACTTCAACAATTTTTATGACTCACTTATTTTGGATGAAAATTCACAGGAATATGCACATTAAATCCACAATGGGATATAGCTACACACACCCATCGGGATGAATAAAATTTTAAAAGACTGACATTATCAAGAATTGGAGAGAATATGGAGCAACTGGAACTCTCACACACTGTTGGGGCCACAATAAGTTTGTACAACCACTTTGGAAAGCTGTTTTGAAATCTCTAATAAAGTTGAACATATACCTACCCTAAAAAAATAAATAATCACAATCTTTCTTTTCTCATTGTTAAATGTGGTCTAGCAACCACAGATCACCAGAGATCTGAGGAATGCCTTTATCATGAGAGAGCAAACTGAATCAAAAATAAAAAAACAGCTTAGTGGTCTACACAGGAAGAGAAAAACTTCAAAAAATAAAAATAAAACAAACAAACAAAAATCCCTAGCATTAATATTCCTAAAGACATGAGAAGATATTGCAACCACGAGAGAAGAACAGAAACAAATAAAAAAGAACATATATAAAACATAGAACTTTTGGAAATTAACAATATGATGGTAAAAATGAAAAACTCAGTGGAAGAGCCAGAATATAAATTGGGAAAAACTGCCTAGAAATTATAGCAAAAACAGAAAATGTAAATGAGAGAAAGGATAATTTTTATCTGTTACAGATTGATTTGGTGGGAATATTTGAAGGGAAGAGGACATTTTAAATTATAGAAACTAGCAGATTTTTCAGCTTGAGATAAAAATCAGAGAAGAATTCAAGTTGTAAAAGTCTTTAAACATTAAAACATGGAAAACAGTAGAAGTTTATTTCTAGTGCCAGAACAGCAAGACAGACGGCAAGTACTAAAACCTTATTAGTGATCTTTCTAAATTAAATAAGTCTTACGTCTAGCGTCAACAAAGTGAAAATCTGTTACATGAGCCTTATTGGCAAGTTATGATCTCAATGCACCTATTTTCAATGAGAACTGAACAGGCATAAGCTATAAATGCAGACCAGTTTAAGAATACCTTATTTATGTACGTCAACCCAGCCAGTCTTTACAAATTCCATAAAGGGCAAGGTGGATTGAACTCCCAACCGCTGTGACTGCTTCTTTGACAACTTTGATTCAACCAAGAAAAATTGTTGGCCAGACATAATTTGTTTCTATCTTCATTTCTTATATGCTAAGATTCGTTTGGAATGTCCTTGAGGGTCTATATGTTACTTAGATGCAGAGGATATTTTGACAAGATCAAGTATATCCTAGCAAAATGAAATAGAGAATTGAGATAATTAAAAAGAAATAGACTAATAATTCACTTTCCCTAAAATATGCAGGTAATTCAGACTAAAGTTTTCTTAAAATTCTCCACTTCATTTTACTTCTAGGCTTATATCTGTCCATGTCTTGCAGAAGGATATAGAGAGCAGGCAGTTGTTAAATAAATTTGATTCATGTGTATCAACAGACATCCCATGATGCCCAATAGAATCGCCTAATGAGATCCACGCCACACTGATTAAATTTCAATATCTGGATTTAGGGCCAGGGCATCAGTATTGCTTAAAAGCTACTAAAGGTTCTAATGTGCAGCAAGAATTGATAACCACTGATAAAGATACGTAACCAAAATTATTATTTAGGTTAAAAAATACTTTGAAGCCTGTGGTTTGTGTTGGCTATTTATATATTTTTTTAAAAGCTGATAATTGCAAAATACCTACTTTCTTTGAAGCTATATAGATACAGTATCCAGATTGGTGACCACACTTGATTAGCTTAAGTGGTTTCATATTTGACACTTGGCTTTCCTGACCAGTTTCCCAGCATTTAAGTGCAATAAGTTGGGGGTTGGGGTGGGAAGTGGGCACCGATAACATCATTCTTGGAGTGTCTGGCTGGCTTGAAGCAAAAGATCAATATAAGTAAGATTTCTATTGGATTGTAAGAATAATGATCCTATATCTAGTTATGCATCTTTATAGGAAAGACTTTAAAACTTAATGTCAGGGCATTAAATTTGGGTCCAGCATTAATAAGCTCCAGAAACAAGCATGAGCTATTTTACTCTTTGTGAGAGGGCCAGAGCCCTGAAGGGATGTGTGAGCAAATGATCACTTCAACCTAATGATTGTCTTTCTAATTGGCCCTAGGAAAGCAATATATATGTTTTTTCTTCGAGTAATTACTCTGTTTTTTCCCTACAGGTTCAGTGGCATTTTTGCTAAAGAGATAATAATAGAGCTACTCTAATAGTGGAAAATAACCTCAGGCAGTCTGTTTGACATGGTTAAGGGGAAAAAAAAGTAAAGGAGAAGAAAGAAAGAAATGAGAAGAAAGTGGAGGGAAGGACCAAGAGAATGGTGATGATGAAGATAACAAAGAAAGAGGAAGAGGGAGTGAAGAAAGAGAAGAAAGAGGAGGTAGAGCAGGAGGAAGAAGAGGAGGAGGAGGGGGAGGAAGAGAAGCAGTAGCAGGCCAGGGAGAAGTCAACACTAGTTGATTCTATATGACATTTAAGATTTTAAGTGTTTGTCTAGTTCATTCAGCAAGAATTTTTCATAATTATTTATCTACCTCAGAGGCTTTCAGTGAGCAGACTTTGCTTTGTTATTCTCTTGTCTTCATTTCTGTAGGCCAGCACTTCCCAACTGGCAGAGTTATAGATGTCCCTCAAGATATTTGGTCTTCTTATCCCTAGGGAAAACCAAGCAAGCAGCTTGATGCTGCCCATCTGGAACACAACCAAGCAGGATATCAACTACCTTGATACTGTATTTATTTCAGCAACTCACTGCAAGCATGTTTCTTTCTATCATGTGAAAGTATCCCTGGATCTGCTGGAAGAGTTCATTTTCTAAGTGCTTCATTAGCATACCATGCTCATCAAAGTTTGGTCAGGGAGGAGAGATAATGAGAAAGCAAGTCAGGGATTCCCAGCAGGTATATCTTTAAGTGGTGACCCCAATGGCAGTCTTCCCATACACTAGATACTTTTATCCATTTGTGGTAAAATTGGTACATGTAACTTCTCTAAAAGCCAAGTGTATTTTCAAATTTAGAATTTCAATATTGTAATACTTGACATATAAAATTTAGGTGGATTCTAAATCTACATACATCCTCATATGAAATTCTAATGATAAATTTGGTGAGAAAATAAAAGGAAGAGATGTTATATTATTTAAAATCAAATGTTGCAAATTTTTAAATGATTATAGAGTTCCTTCAAGATTTTTATTCTCTACCTGTGCAAAAATGTTTTCATTGACAGCTGCTATCAAGAATTTTAAAAGATCATTTGCCATTAAAATTTTTTGATTAGAAATGATATATAGCCTTTCAAGCATAAAAACTGAGATAAAACGTTGTATTGATGAAAGCATACTCATGTCATACAATTTAAAGTTATCTGCTATAATTTTAATGTATTGCTTATAATGTCGTAGTTTATTTTCTTATCATAATTATATCACATAAAGAAAATGTTATGAAATTCTTCATCAAGTCCCATACAGATATCCCCAAATTTCCTCTAGTTTACCCCAGTGTGCCATAGAAATATTGTTATTTTCTATGATGGGGAAACACTGCTACAGGTCGATTTGCCTCTATAATATGTTCTGTTACAAAAAAAAATCTAGTTTAATTACAGACTAATTTATTATGCATTTGAATTAATGTGTAAGTACTGTTACCAAAAGCAAACAGATAAGTCTCATAATAATTGGAATATGTTACAGCTAAGTTATTTCCTCACCCCTTCTCTAACATCTCTTGAAAATCTTGCAATACTGTAGGACTAGAAATATTCTTTTTCTTGACCTGAATGGTTACAATAAATAATTGACCGCATTGTTTACTGTACTTGAGAGTGCATGCTTTATTTAACAGTAACAAAAGCTTTAAAACGTTTGTTTTCTAAGACTAAAGAGATATGGCAGTCTATAGATCTCATTTGAACACATACTTACTTCCTGCTCATACTAGCATTGCTTGTGTTAATCTCCAAGAAAACTTAATAAATTTTTAATTGTATCACTGGACAGTTGTGAGTAGTCATGAAAGGCATGACATTCAATTGATAATTCATAATAGAAATAGTCCTCTTTAGTTTCAGGATTATTCTGTTTTCTATATAAATTAATCAGATGAATCAAATACTATTAAAATCAGTTTAAGGGGTGATAATTGGCTCTTCCAATTCATGATATAAAATACAACACTGAGGAGCCT
The DNA here is from genome assembly GCF_000956105.1 of Propithecus coquereli. NCBI lineage: Eukaryota > Metazoa > Chordata > Mammalia > Primates > Indriidae > Propithecus > Propithecus coquereli. The sequence goes on along the minus strand of NW_012137747.1, from coordinate 2,661,865 downwards.
GGAGGTTATTACTACGATCCACAAAGCAGGACAGGACTAGCCCTTGATAAGAAAACGTTAACATAGATTCTAAATCTGTTTTTACCTCTAGCCTTGGCAAAAGTTATTTCTTCTGCACCCCAAAAGTTGTGGCAAATATGTTTCACAGGACAAAAATAAGACAATTTCAGAATAAATTACTGATTATTATGTGGATGGGGATATTTTCTTCTTGTGAGAGTTTAGTTTTCCCCGTTAGGTATATCAACCAAATGTTTATTACAGGCTTGTATGGTGCTCAATTTAAGATAAATGCCTCAATAATGAGACAATGACCTTATTGCCAACACTCTACCAAACTGATTTACTTAAACAACAATAATAATCATGTTCCCGTTCTAACCATATCTACCATTTTAAACATTTGCCATGGGTTTCCCTTGCCTTGCCAGCTCACAGTTAGCATGTCTGCTGTGAGAATGAAACATCCTAGGGAGCCTGAGGCCACAACTCAGGCTGAGGTGTGAAGTGAAAAGAAGACAGCTCACCCAGCCAACACCACCCATACATGTGGATTTACATTCACATGTAAGAGAACAAGCAGACAACAGGGCTATCAATATGAGCCCATTCCCTAACATCTCACATGAGAGTTCCATTGTTGTAAAACACTTGACTGCATCATATAGCTTATCAACGTTGGCATTTGTTTTTGAAAAGATGCTTTATGTTTAAAGAAATTATAGTTCTAGTCCACATTTCTGCAAACACTGAGGCAAATGAAAAATTAACTGAGCCCCATCCTCCACCAAGTATTGTCTCATTTGCTTTTTATAAAGAACATCTTTTGCTTCCTTTCTCCATAGTTTGTATGCCTTCTTTCCAATCTTCTCCCTTTTCTTCTATTTCTCTAGAATAGATTGCGCCCTCCGGCGGCTGGGAGCTTAAAACAAGAAAAACATTTCTCAGACCCTGCACATTCGCTCACTTTCATCTCCCTGGAATTTACTTTTGGGCTGAGTCCAACGCGTTCCCGAGAGCTCGACACAAGTAGTCACGATCATAAACCTAACCACACTCCCCCCTGCGGCCAATTTCCTAATTTGCTGTTCGTAAGGGGGGAAAGGCACGTGACAAAAGGGAAACGCTTGGTGCTGGCCAGCTACAGAAGGGCGGAGGTTCTCGGTGCTCAGAAGCAAAGGCAGCTTTGGCAGCAGTCCCTCGTGTGTCGCTGTCCAGACCCCGGTGCTGAATTCTGGACGCTGAGGTTCAATCCCTCAAGATTGGAATAGGCTCCGCCAGGGTAGACTGAACTTATTTCTCTCGGGTGGGAGGTGGAGGGTTATTTTAGACGTTTGCTTATTTTCTTTTCACAGGAAAACATTTTTCTACAAAGAGATATTGTACATTTCATGGGAAAGTAATGGCACAGCTCCAGTTCAGCACCAAAGTGAAGAGCTGCAATGAAGGAAAAATGGAAAGTTCAGAGTTATGGAACCTGCCCTTTTCCTCTCTGAGTCAACACAACAGCATTTGGGACCCTAATCCCCCTTGTTGATACATTTTTTAAAATCTGTTTTAAAACATCATGTAAAATCATTTATCTGATAAGTACTGTAGAGGTGGTGGTGGTATTGGGCTTTAAAATATCTAGGATTTTAGATATCGTTTTACTGAGGTTGAGAATCAGAGAGAGAAGGAAGTAAACTTGTAAATTAAGGTAATTTGAACAGTTAAAGTTTCATTTTTAAAAGTATTGCTTTAACGTTGTTTTGGAGACATGTTTATTTTCTTGGGGGATTTAAAGCAGAATTTGGGCAGCAGTAGCTTCCCTCCTTCTCTTTACCCTCCCAGCCTCTGTCCGGTTTGAAAGATCTGAGAGCCCTGTTCTTCACTGCAGGTGCTGATATTCAAAGGGCCGTCGTGAGAATTCTGTCCACCCCTCCTCCACATCCCCTGCACATGAGATAATAAAGTAAATATCAATAAAATGGACGGGAGGGAGGAAAAGTGTGCTGCACTCCCAGCCTTTGGTTCTTGGTAGTTATATTCAAATGGGGCACTCCTCTTTGAGAAGTGAAGATATTTCTCACGGCTGCAAAATTTATGGGCAGACAGGGAGCAGACTTAACTGATCCCAGCAAACTGTTCCTTCCTTTTCTTAATCCCTTGCTGCTTATTTTAGCCGTTTCTCCACCCCGCTGGGAATACCATTCAGATCTTAGTCCAGGTAGATCTGACGTCAAGAGATGGCTTTCGTCGATTTGACGTGTAAACACTCATTTCCATTCTGGCTGGGAAGGGCTGGGGCTCCACTCAGCCTGGAGACCGAAGCGCTTCACTGAGCGCTCGCCGCCGCCCAGCCTCTCCTCGCGCGCCTCCTAGCTCTTCGCAGAGCAGCCGGGAGCCAGGAGTGCTCCAGAGCCCGAGGGTGGGAAGGGCGAATCTGTCTGGCTTTTCTCCTATCTTGTTTCTTTTCCCTCTCTCCTTCCCACTTGTGTGCGAGCGAGTGTGTGAGCCATGGAGCGCAGAGCCTGGACTCTGCAGTGTACCGCTTTCACCCTCTTTTGCGCTTGGTGTGCACTGAACAGTGTAACAGCGAAGAGGCAGTTTGTCAACGAATGGGCTGCGGAGATCCCCGGGGGTCCGGCGGCAGCCTCGGCCATCGCGGAGGAGCTGGGCTATGACCTTTTGGGTCAGGTAAGAGGTTCCACTTTCAAGAAACTTTCTGGGGCTCGGGGGGACTGGCGGGACTGGCGGGACTGCAGCGCAGTGTTCCAAGTGGGAGCCCCTGGTTCAACTCTGCTGCGCGCAGAGTGATAAAGAACAAGGAGCTTCTCCAGCCCTCGCCCCTAGCACGCTTGGAGAAAGAGAAAGCTTGCATTATTTACTGTTTGGGCTGGGCGCAGCCAAGCAGAAGGAAGCCGCTGCAGCTGGGTAGAGCTTATTCTTACTGTTGGCAGCTCTAGAATTGAAATGTGTTCCCGCGCGGTTTGGAAGAAAAATCCCTCCACGCTTGTTCAGGGAACTTGGGATGCACTCAAGCTCTCACCAACTAAGCGCCCCGGGGAGAGGCAGTGCGCTCCATCCCCCAGGACTATTAGGCGGTCTGCGTCAGGAGCCGGCTGTTTCCTTCTTTTCAATATGGCAGCATCAGATCCAAGTCCTGATGCAGGGGCCAAGCAGGCTTGGGGATGTGGGCCGGCAGCCTTGGGGCGTTGGGAGAGCGTCAGCTGCAGGGACTCGAGACCCGAGATCCGAGACCCGGAGGTTGGGAGGCCGCGGAGTGGCCTGGGAGGCTGGCGGGAGAAGAGGTGGGTGAAAGACGCGGGTTTCATCTCTACGCCTCCCTGGGGAGCTCCGGGTTTTCGCTGGCAACTTGTAAAGTCTGAGCTTCATAACTTTGCTGGAGCAATCGAACTGACTCTGGGGAAAAGATCTATCTCTTTCTTGTTCCTCAGCCAAGTGCGTAATCGTTTCCCCGGGGGTTTCAGTTTATGATGGAAACTGTCGCCAGTCCGGGTAGGGGCTGGGTTAATAGATAGCTTGCGGGGCATGGGGCGTGAAGGCGCTAAGAGAGAGACTGCTTAGCTCCGCGATTTCGAGGCGACTGCAGGGGTTGTGACTTCTAATCTAGAGCTTTCCTTTCCTTTGGCTCAGAATCAAGCCTTCGCCCCCTGCCTTTTAAGTTGGTAAGCCTGGAAGTGGGGGAGGAGGGAGTTGTAAAACATTTTGGCGCTTTTTTTTCTGGAGGTGGTGATTGAGAAGCCGCTGAAGTCACGGATGAGTAATCGGCGTGGGCGTTGGCGATTCCATAGATCGAATCTGCTGGGGAATACGCCTTCTCTTGCTACAGGCGTCATTCTCCAACTTTATGAGCCACACTGTGTTTGAAGTGCCCGGCAGGAAAGTCAATGCAGATGGACTTCCTGGTGTCCCAGTAGCAAACCCAGCCTTTTGCTTTTGCCCAGGTCTTGCTCTGTGCCAGGCTCCGTGTTAGAGGCTGAGGAATAAGAGGAGGAAGGGAAACACTCTCAAGGAATCAAAAAGCTAGAGGAGACTGGCTTAGAAAGAAAGGATTGCAAATGAGTGTAAGTCATATAAAGATAGAAGTTGTACTTGGAGTCTCAATGTTTGTTGATTGAAGGAATGAAGGTGGAAGGGAATTTGGGAGAGGCGAAAGAAAACTGCCCAAAGGAGGAAACACCTGCATGGGGTTTAGGAAGAAGAGTCAGAGGTTGCAGGAGAACATGATGAGAAGGCGTTCCAGGCATAGAAAACAGCTTGTGGGGAAACAGTGAGGCATAAAGCAACTTAGTAGTAAGTGTGGTAACTGCAGGCAATTGTTGGGAATTTTTGAGAGTGAAAGAAAGAATGAGCAGCAGATGGAATTATGCGTGTGGTACTGTGGGCATCATGGAAATCATGTATGTCCTGTGGGGAAGAAATAGGAATTTAATTCTTTGGGCAGCTACCAAAAGGGTAAATAACACTGGTAACTGCGTAGAAGGAGACTGAGAGAGAGAACAAAAAATAAATCCCTCTTCTTTTTCCCACCTGTTAGCCCTGGACACACTTCTAAACCTGGACCATTCAATGTGAGAACTGCATTTTAAAATAAATAAACATAAATCCAAAAAGTCAAAAACAATAAATCAGTGTTCTTGGGAGGATCTTTGGGGAAGGGATGGCATAGCCACAAAAAGCATTAAAAAAATAGTGGGGAAAAACTATCTATACTTACATGTGATTTGCAATGCTACATCTCCTCTAGCCGTTTTTAGTTAAAATGACATTACTAAAAAAGGTTCTAAAACAAACTTAACAAAAATTATTTTGTTAGAATAATAATTATTTGTAAAAGATTAATAGTGCTTTCCTGGTTCTGCTTATTTCTCCTTTTGCTTAGTATTACTAAAATTATGCTAATTTAGCATTACTATACTGAGTTCCTTATGGCGTCAGGAGGAAGCTCAGATTAAGGTAGTGACAAGAAGCAAAACCAGTTGTCATCAGAAACAGAGCTAAGTATTGATGATATTTTCCTATGGCTACTGATCTCTCAAATTCCATCTACAGCTTATAGCAGAGCCACTCCTTGAGGTTCAGACTTGGAACAGGGCCTAAGCATCTCTATTAAAAAATTGAGAACCACAAATTTAAAGAACATGCTTCTTCTGAAAAAGACAAAAACAAAAACAAAAACTGCTGTCAATTGTTCGTTAATTTAAAAAATGCAGCACATCTAAAGGTTTGGTAGCTTCAAATTTGTTACTATTTTGAGTAAAGGGTCACTAGCTTAAAAGAATAATGAACATAGTTCCAAATGGACCAAAGGTGTTGATAGCCACCCAGAGAAGTATAGACACCTAAGATGGAACACTTGTCCTAAATGTAGCATGCTCTTTTTCTGAAACTCTTGAACCAGTGGAAAAGCAAATGGTCACTAACAGTAGTTAATAACAATTATCACCATGGATTCAATGGCTGAATTTTATAGCAACAATGAATTCTTTTAGTTAAATGTGGCACTTATCTATGGCAGGTGTGTGCCTGCTTTCCACAAATAATTGTTCTCTGACAGGATAAATTTGACTAAATGAGTATTTTTTTTTTGTATGTGAAATGTCTACTTACATAATATTGTCACACAAAAGCAAATGTAGTTACTGCAAAATGTGTGAAACAGAAGCATCATCAGCTCCCAAGTACGCTGTGAGCCTAAGCAATAATATCCTGAGGGTCATCTCAAGACCACTATCAGTTCCTCCCTCATGAAGAAAAGTTATTTCGGGTAGAAGGAATGGGCTTAATAAAAGTTGCCTGCCTCAAATTTAGTTGGGTTTCAAACTGGTCCATATATACTTGTTTAGGAAAGTGGGTTTTTATTTTAATTTTTCCTTTTATAGATTGGATCACTTGAAAATCACTACTTATTCAAACATAAAAACCATCCCCGAAGGTCTCGAAGGAGTGCCCTTCACATCACTAAGAGATTATCTGATGATGATCGTGTAAGTGTTATGCTTTTGTCTTCAGATCAATACCTTGACTTATCTTCTTTCTTTATGATTTCTAATGAGAACAAGATAATTTTGCAAATATGATATAGGATTCTTTTTTATTGTGATCATGATTGTTTAACTGCAATATTTCTCGTGTCTTTCCATAAAGTTATAATTGCACATAATAATAACAAGATTGGATTGAATTGGTTGAGCTGAAGTTTATATATATATATATATAAAACAATTATATTTATCTAAAGTTAATTTTGTATGTATGCTCACAAATCCAGTCTAAGAGCAATGAAAGTGAATTTTGAAAATCAGGAGGCAGCACTAATGAAAATGTTGACAATACAATCAAACAGCAAGCTTTAATTATGTACCTGTTATGTACCAAGCAGTTTAATAACAATGTGGGGATGCCAAACAAATACATGAACCTTGCTTTTAATAACATTTTTGTGTAACTGAAAAACACTCCACCGTTTCTATTTTGTTTTGCTAGATAGGGAACTAGTGTTTATGAGAGAACTCTAAATCCACGTCTTCATGAGGCAAATGTTTCCACATGTATTTTATTGTTTGATCCAAACTATTTGATCTCTTTTCAGCCTTGTTTATCTGATCTAATAATTAGGCAATAGCAGAAAATGTCTAGAATGAATATTGAAGTCTATTTTCAAGGTTAGTGAACACACTAATAGAAAATGTTGACTATGTTGGGAATACTGCTGTTTGCATGTACAATGTTGCCTTTTCTCAAGAATGTGCCATCCTGAAGGAAATTTATCCTGGTTGGCCTATCTGTATATATGATTTCTGTTGCCTAGGACACCCTGGAGAATTATAGTGAGAGATCCTCTTGGTGAGAATATTAAAAATATCCTTTCCATTTCCCAGGGAAAAAAAAAGCATGAGTGACAGAAAGGTGATAGAACTGTTCAAAGTACATGGAATTCATGAATCTTGTAAAATAATTTGATGTTGTATTTATTCTATAACTGAAAGAATTTGAAGAAGAAGAAGACAAATTATGAGGATAGGGAATGATTGATCCTCAGTCACCAGTGCTCAAACATAAAAGAAACAACCACACCCTGAAAAATAATGCTGTGTCAGGACCATGGACAGTGACCCTATGGCTCACGTACACCCATTGCTGGCTCTTTTTGTCAAGTTACCACTAGATGTGGAAAACCAATTAGAGGCCCTGAACTTTACTTCAGAAGTCCCTTGTCCAGTGAGGTCTTCCCTTACCCATTCCAAGGCAGATGGCTCATTGTATGTGGGTTCTGAAAAGAGACAACTCCTAGAACTCTGGCTAGGTTTCGAGAAGGATTTCCTTCTCTGCCTAAATGCATGTCTCAAATACTCGTTAATGCTCAAGGAAGTCAAACTGACCTCCCTTCTCATCTTCATAGGAGAAAATTAGACTGAGTGGAGCATACTTACCTGTTATTCTTACTCAAATTATTTCATAAAAATGATAGATAGTTCATTCCTTGATAGTTGATTTTGGGGGGAATCCAGAGGCATAATGAAAAAGAGCTAAGAATTTACTCTCTAGCACAGGTATAACTTTGTACAAAATGAGTTTATATAATACTATAAAATTAGCCCAGGAATAATTTTATTTTAGGAAAATTCCTAGAACCATAGAAGCTTGAAGTAGAAGGTTGGAGTAGATGATCTTTGCTCTTTCAAAAGTATGATTTACAATTAAATACATCATACCTATTGTACATAATAGAAAGACATCACCAATTTTTCTCTATTCCATTTGGCCTGCTCTTCTAGAGATTAATATGTGATTCTGAGTTAATGACATTAATCATAACACTGTTTCCAACAATTGGATGTTTATCTGATCAGATTGCAGAGTGCCTCTTCTTACATTTTATTTCTAAAAATTGCTCTTGATTTTCATTTTATTGCTCTTTTTTTTGATGGGGGATAATATTCTTTCAAATCAGCCCTGTGAAATGCAGTGATAGTCTATCTTTACAAGTCTGTTAATGAAATCTCCATTGTAAGTGACCCTGTACCTCAAAGATTAGTACTTGTTCCCTAGCAGCCAGTTTCCAAAGACCAACTCAGATGACAGGCAGTATTCCAAGCATTGAGGTATTTTAAGCCAAAACAATTAAGCTTGAAAATACAAGCACTTTAAAAATAAATTATAGTGACTAATTTCTGGCTCTCAAGTCCCTCCCAATGTTTGTAATAGGTTTGCAGTATATTTTCTAATTGGAAATTCAGGGCAGTCTTAGTGGGTGGTTTTATCCTTTAGTTGTAAATTATTTTTCAGTTTTTATTTTTGGATTTGATTCATGAGCATTTTCACATTAACAATATCAAACCACACACTGGACTGTTATCATATATACGACAGAAAAACTATGTTTTGAGTAGGAAATAGTTATGTTGTCCAGCAAAATAAGAATATAGCATTATCTCATAATGAATATAACTGTAAGGCAGCCCCTCAGTCTCCTAGGGCCTCAGCTGTTATAGGATTATGCCGTAGATGTGCAGCAGGTAATTTTTGTATTGTCAGATCTCCTTGCATAATACATGAGACTGAATTAATGGTAAGTGTGTATGGTCAGTAGTGCTCATTCATCACCTTGGATCTGTTTGAATATTAAATACTCTTAAACAGGAGGTTTAAGCACAGGGGAGCCAGAGTTTCAAATGTGCAAAGACACAGATACATTCTTATCTTGTGTTATAGTTGCAATCTCTACTTTTTGCATGTGAAGAAGAAGAAATTAATCTATAAGAACACCACAACAGCAGTCTCTGAAGTTTCTCAGCTTGTTGACTCATTCCATTAAAGTGGACAAATTTTCAGCTATGTAGCCCTGGAACCTCAATATAAAAATGGGCATTATGGCCCATTTGCTGATGAAAGCAGACTGAACTTTTGCTTCCACTGTAACCACAGTGTAAATAATTTGAGGGAATTATCATTTCACTGACTGCTTCTCCTCCCCCTAAAGGGGCACTTTGCTGTAATAGAGGAAATGTTCATCTCCCCAGTGGGCAATCCCTTCTTCTCACTGGGCTGCCAGTTTGATCTGCAGTCAAACACAAACACTGTGGAGCTGTCTGAACTGTGGCAGGAAGGGTACTGGAGAGAGAGGGAAGATGATTATACAGAGGTGGCTATTTGACTATTGATTTTGTTGCTATAAAAATTCTTATAGGTTATATGGGCTGAACAACAGTATGAAAAAGAGAGAAGTAAACGTTCAGCTCTGAGAGACTCGGCGTTAAATCTCTTCAATGATCCGATGTGGAATCAGCAATGGTACTTGGTAAGTACCTACAGAAGGACTGTGTGGGATCTGGCTTCTTTATATCGTTACACCTGCACAATGGACCCTTTTTATAATGGAAAATTTATTATAGGGCCATGTTATCTAAAGATTAGGGCTGGTGGGACCTTCCTTGATCTGGATCTTCTGTTTTGCTGGGTGAGGGTATCTGAGACAGAGATCTTTAGCTGTTATGAGAGAAGGGGTTGTCATCTTTTTGTCTCCTTAAGCTTATCTGGGGAGATAATGCCGAAGAATCATATGTTGTAGGATAGCAGTTCCAAAAACAATGCTCATGGCAAAAAATCTCATTTGGTTAAAGTTACTATTAAGAACCCTTTAAATTACAGATTGCAGTGAACATGATTTGTTATATACAGCCCTGAATGACAATTCTTACATGATACAAGTGAGAATCTCTAAAACAGCCTAAAAGAAGGAATACGAGAAAAATCTATTGCAAATGTCTAGACTTGCAAACCAATCTACCTTAAGATAGTTACCAAATTCTTGCTGGTATGTGGATATTGAGTGGAGAAATTGTAAGTGTTGCTGTCTGTCTTCAGGGTGTCCTCTCTTCAGTTTTAATGTTAAGCCTCTGTAGTAGTGATACATGTTAATAGAAGGGTTTATTGGTGAGACTATTATAAAAGATAATTTTTCATGACAACCTTAAGCTAAGGCTTAGACACTCTTGTTTCATAATGAATGGAAAAGGGGATAAGTTTCTCTTGCCACTATCTTAACCTAAGTACTTGCTCATTACAGCAAAATAAACATATCAGCCAACATTTCTTGTTCATTTACTATGTGCCAAATACTGTTCTGTTTGACATGAATTAACTCATATAGTCCTCACAACTACCTTATGTTGTTAGTACAGTAATTATGCCCATTTAACAGATGGAGAAACAGAGACATTGACAAGTAGAATAATTTGCTGAAATCACACAGCTACTGGTGACGGGACCATAATCTATGGCTGCAGAGGTCATACCCTTAACAACCACATTCTATAATTGCCCCTGCAATGGACATAGAGGTCTTTTTCTCTGGCTTTGGCCAACAATCTGTGTATGGTTCAAGCCTCCTGTGATTCACCTTCCCACTGGCCTGGTAAGCTTCTGTCCCCACACCACATACATACCTCTTTCTGAGGAGCAACAGCAAGGGGACAGCCCGTTCACTGACACTTTGGACTGTTGTTACTTACAAATTTCTTACTGACCCTTTCACCAGGTACCTGGCATTCTTCCACTGTCTCTCTCATGTGCTTGGAAATGTGCTTATATCTGTTTTCCCTGGCCACCCAACTCTTCCTCTGCACAGTCTCACACACTGTAACTATCAGAAAAATTATTTGTAAAGGAAAACCCCGGATCTCCTCTCACAGGTACTTACTCCCTAAATTAAATAGCAATTCCTGATAAGATCACAGTCTCCTGAGCATTCCAGGTTCTGCTTCTTCTTTTAGAAGAAAAGTTCTAAAACATCCATGGATGACTGTGCACCAGCCAATATAATGTGAGTTCAGGGTGGCAGTGGAGATGGAGAATCAGGATTTGGGGAGAGATGGAAACATAGACCATCAAATAAAGCTTCAGATAGATGAAAAGCTTAAGTATATTGTTATAAATGAAAGAAACTTAGGGATAAACTTCTTTGAAGCCATGTAGTACAAAGAGATGGAGCCCTGTTGATTCATCCTTTCAAGTGATTTTTCCACTGGAACAATTGGGAGAAGAACAGCACTCTGATGATTCATTTGGTTTAACTTTATTTTTCATTTCACCTAATTGCCCTTTTCTAAAGAGTAGAGTGACCCAAGGAAAAAGAAAGGTGGGTCTCCAGGTTGGAGCTTACGTTCCCACTTTGCAGCAAGCAAACCATAATTTTACCAATGCTTCTTGCTTTTCTTTGCCAGCAAGATACCAGGATGACTGCAGCCCTGCCCAAGCTGGATCTTCACGTGATACCTGTTTGGCAAAAAGGCATTACGGGCAAAGGAGTTGTTATCACTGTACTGGATGATGGCTTGGAGTGGAATCACACGGACATTTATGCCAATTATGTGAGTCTGGGCTCTACTGTCTGTGACTTGGGGAGCTGTCTACACAGATACATCGTTAGGGCTTTCCTTCCCTTCAAGGACATGCTGCTCTAATGTCAGCCGCTAGGACAATGGGCCAATGCTTTGTTCCTTCCCTCACCTCTCACCAGCCCATATGAACTTACTTCATACCAGTGACATTGAAAAAATTCAGTCGGGTCAAAGATTGTTCAAAAGAATGTATGTTGGGAGAAGAAGGGGAGGTACCTACACTAATTAAGTTATTAAAAGCCACTGAGACACTGAACCACTCAGCGTTTGGAGCATTAAAGTAACCAAATCAAGCCCGATGCCTAAGATCATATTCAGTCTTCCTCCTCACATCTTTTATGGGCCAATATCCCTGACATTGTGAATATGATTCCTTCCATGCAAATTTAAAGTTAATACCACACAGTGCAAATAGGCCAAGTTGAGAAGGGAAGAGTTTACCAGAAATGGGAAAATAAATAAATGAAAACTATTTGCTTTATTGTTTCTGAAGTTCATAATATAATATGAACTCCATAATATATCTGAGGTCTTGAGATCAGGGGGGCAGATGTTTCATCTTTGAGATTGTCCTTTGCCTTTCTCATCTTTCCCATCCATCAAACATTCCCCAGCTATAACTGAAAGCTAAAGAGCAAAGGAAAAGGGAAGGAAAAGAACAGAAAGCATTAGCACAGAGTATCAAGCAGGAATTATTGAAAGATATGGAAAATATTGAGAAGTAGCAGTAATGATGATAGAATTTCTATGTGAGAGATGTTTAAATGTAGCGATCTGGTTGGAAAAGGGAGCGGGACCTGGAAGCTTGTCTTGAACTTCAAACACGCTCTCTTTATTTAAATTACACGTTTACTTAGTGCACCTGGGGAGGCTGAAGGAGGTCACCATGGACTGGGGTCCCAGCGCACAACCATCTCTCTGCACCTATATTTGTAAGAGAGATGTGTGTCAAAGTGTCAGTAAGTAGTTTTATGGCTTTCGTTAAGTCATTCAGCTTCTCTGGGCCTCAATTTTCTCACCTGAAAAATGAGGTGATTGAACTCCGTAAACTGATTCATTCCAGCTCTAACCTCCTGTGAACATCTATGAACCACAGTTTTGGTAACATTCACTGAGAATGAGATACTGGCTCACTTTGCTGCGTTCGTCATCTCTGCCTGGTTTGTGGGTATAATAAATATTCAGTGACTAGTCCAGAAACTCTGAAATGCAGGCTTTTGAGCTATCAGCCAGGATAGAAGGGATAGGGGTAAAAATCTGGGAAGTGCTGTTTTTTTTTTTTTAATGATACTACAGTGTTATTTTTGTTGTCTCTTTAGGATCCAGAGGCTAGCTATGATTTTAATGATAATGACCATGATCCGTTTCCCCGATATGATCCCACAAATGAGAATAAGTGAGTAAATGTTTATTTGGAGAAGTAAAATACTTTAAAATGCTTTTATCTTGTTTGAGAAAATTATTCTATAAATTTGATCCACATTTCAGCTCTCAGAAAATGTTAATGCACACCATCCGTACCGCAATATTTTTTTTGCTTTTAAAAAAGAAACCAAAGCTTCTGTAATATTTTTATATTCCTTTTGGTTTATAGAACCATATTTTCATCAGACTTCTTGTATTATGAAATTCTCTTTCTTATGGTAGGAAATTCTCCCCTCAAGTGTTACTGAGTAATTGTAGCTTTAGAAAGAATGTTTGGGACATAAAGAGTACAAAATTTAAGTCCCCACAATTCCTCTATGAATCTTTTACAATTAGCAACATACTGATGTTACTCATAAAAAGATACATAATATATATGTACAATGCCCACAACTTCCTATGGTGGCTACAACCACCCTCACCAGTTCTCCCAGAAGAGCACAACTAGACTCTGGACAAGAGAAATGTCCCTGAAACCTGGCCCCCAAATCCAACACAGTGTCCAGGGCATTGATCCAGTTAGTAGCCTGCCCCAGAGTTCCTACTGGTGTAAAGCTAAAAGGAAGAGAAAGGAGACAGCATCTGAATCCTAGATTAACTTTCTGTCCATTGCAGCCACAGGGTGATAGGGAGGTCAAGAGCCAGACCTTCCACAGTGAGAAGCCAAAGAAAGACCCAGAGACAAGAGACTTTTAACCCTCTCCCCTAGCCCCAAAGAAACTTCACCCTCTAGGCATATGGACCCTCAAAGTGTCCTTGCCCACGGGAGAACTCATCTTTGTTCATTCTGATATTTCTCACAGACTTCAAGGAGACATTCAAACTTTCCTCTTCATTTTCTCCACCCAGAAGAGACTCGCACCAAAATAGATCAAAGCCAAGGTCAAAATTAGGGCTTGCTGCTACAAATGGGAATGGAAAGAGCAAAGCAACTAAAAGCTCTTAGTAGATGTCACATACCGTTTCCCTTTTCTCTCTGGAGGGCTCTGTCCCTTGGACTATTACCCAACTTAGGCCAGCCAAGTTTCTCTTGCTCTCTCTCCTGCCTCCGCAACCCTTATTCTCTCTGAGAACTCCCACATGGCCAGTGCAGTCTTGCTGACCTAAAGTTATTTCTTTATTTGGCTGGTCCCCGTCTCCAGAAGGCCAACAAACCCCAGGAAGAGAGGCTGCGGCCTCAACTTCTGGGTGTATATTTCTTCCTTGGGGAGAAGGGGAGACTTGTAAAAGGTTCAAATATACTACTTATTTCAGTACCATTTATTTCTTTGAGGGTTTGAGTAAAGGAGTTCACCGTAAATACACCTCAGAGGTTAAAACATTCCAGTAATGACACAAGAGGAACCACTGGCAGAGGCACCCTTGGAGGAAAGTGGGAGTGTCTCAGGAACTTACAACAGGGCTCCAAGACAAACTCTTTGCCCTATTTCTGAGTCAGGATAGTGCAGGACCAGTAGGGACCTCTGCTCTTTTGGAGCACAACCTTGCAACGTTAGCCTGGGTGGCAGTCATGGCTTTGCCAATTACCAGTGTAGTGAATGACCTCGGGGGGAAATCACTCACTTCTCTCTGTCTCTACCTTTTTTTTTTGGTCCCCTAAAATGGTGACAAGGCACCTGCTCCCTATGTTTCTGAAAGAAACTTCCTAAGCAAATGTGTGATAAGTGCTTGGAAGAAGAGGCCACTCTTCTCAGAATATAGTAAAAATAACAACTTATATTCCACCCCCTTGGTTAAAACTAAGAGGGAAATCTGCTGCCAGCTGCATGGGTGCAGCTGCACAGACTTAGCTAGAGGTGTCAGCCTCCTTCCCGGGGAGATCCTGGGTAGATCCTGGGTCTGGCCCTAGGTTCCGATGTGCGCAATGACTTGTGTGGTGGCTGCACAGTAGGCGAATACTTGATGAAATGATACTCTCTAGAGTTTCTCTGGTCATGAAAAGGAAGACTCAGACTTTCCTCTTCCTTGCCAAAAAAGGGATAATCTCACAGCACAGCATTTATAATAACATATATATATTATAAAATATAATTTCCCCCAATTCAGGGAGCTCCAAAGGCCCCAAGAAAGTAGCCCATATAATGATATTTATTTTGTGCCTGAAAACTCTGAGCTTCCACAGCACAGCCTGCTGTGAACCTTCCACATAGCATGGAAATAGCATGGCATAGCCCAGAGGTTACAAGCACAGACTTTGGAGCCAGATTTAGATCAAATCTTCCATGTGTCACTTCATAGTGGAGTATCATGAGCAAATTATTGAACTTCTTTGTGCTTAGGTTTTATCGTCTTTTGAAAAGGGATATCTACTACATTAAGTTATAGAGATTAAATGAGTTTATATATATATATATATATATATATGGCTTGGGTACTGCCTTTTTACTACATAAAAAGAAGGTAGTGTTTGCTTTGGTGGTGATGATGATAATGACAATGACAGTGATGATGGGGAGGATCAAGGCTTCTCATTTACCAACTGAGATAGACCTTGTTTCAGTGAGAAATCAACATGATAAGGATAATATCATCCAATATGAGCAGAAGCAGAGACAAGTCAATTTTCTAAGCCAATAACAAATCTGCTATTTGAAAATGACTCAATGAACAACTGTCTCTCAGGGTCCTCTTGACTATAATTTAAAAGGTAGCATCCCTATCATTTATCAGAAGGTATAATAAAAAATATAGTTACCCTTCTAGCATGTTGTCAGACATAAATCCCTCAAGTTTGGAACATGAATGGCCTCATTTTGTCTTGGCTTTTATAGCAATTGCAGACCTATTATCTCCCAATTCCAAGAGCATTATCTCTCCAAACTGTCTGTATTGCTGCTGTTCTTTATTACTATGTAAATGGGATGAATAAAAGCCACATGTAAATGCTCCTTTGCAAATCAAAAGAAGAATCACTAAATAATAAAATCTTAAAAGTGCAGGTAACTCTTACTATTAAGCTGGCATGAATCTGTATTTAGTATTTCAACACCAATTACAGATTATTTTTCTAGTTAAATAGCATGTGTGACAAGGGTATTTTAACCAAAATAATAGTACTCTTTAAACTATCTTGTGGAATAATTTTTTTAAAAAAATCAATTTGTTTAAATGCCAGTTACAACCATTGTTCTAAGATAATAGAGGGTTCTTTTATCTCAGCACCTCATTTAGGAAAGAAAAAGATGCCTATAAAGAATGAGCTATAAAGAATGACATAGACACACTTTGATAAAGTCTTTGCTTTTTCTCAATATGTGGAGGTGGGAAGTGAGGATAAGAGGAGGAAAACACATCAACCCATAATCGTACCATGATCCTACCACAACTTTCACTAGAAAATAGTTCTTAGTACGTAAGGAGAGAGAAATAATAGGTGGTTTCACATTGCATCATTTTTTAGGACAGAGATACAATTCTGGGGATGTTTGTCAATAGGTTGATTCTGTTCACTCAGGCTGGAGACTTGCACTGGATTCTTTTGCTATCCTGGTCCCCGTCTCCCATCCTATATAAATAGAAATACAGCAGTGGTGACTTCTGGAAGCACATTTCCCAGAGGATGGCAATTGAATTTCTCCTTCTACAAAGGCAAAGAAGGCTAATCCATCACCAAAGCATAAGATGCCTTCTATGTGTTCAAATGTGCACACATTTCTCAGAGAATGGGTGTGTTGGTCGGGACAGCTTCAGTTGCAAATGAAAGAATCCTAACTCAAAGATTAAGCAGCATGGGGATTTAAAAAAAAAAAAAAATTCACTCAGGGGATGTTCTAGCTTCAGAAGTGGCAAGATTCAGGAGCCCAAACAAGTATGTCCTCAGGACACCAAGCACTCTGTCTCTATCTCCTAATGCTGCTCACCTCCACTTAGCTTCATTCTCAACAGAATCTTGCCTGTCAGAGAGAGATCCACATGGCTCACATGGAATATAGAGCTTGAGATTCCCAAGAAGGTGTAGGGTCCTTCTCCCCAGAATCTGCATCAATCTTGAAAGCTGTCCTAGAGGAGGGGCCCCGTAATTGAATGAACCACACGAAATCAAGCGGGGTTGCTTCCCAAAAGGGGGAAATGCCAGCATAAAAGAAGAAGCAGATGTCTGCTGTATCAGGGAAGACCTTGAATTAAAGAGAATTATATTGTTCTGACTTAGAATTCCTACTCCGTCTCACCGTGAAGGAGCAGGAACATCATTTAGTGACAGGAGACCAGGAAATCATCTTTGTTACTTTAGGAAAAAGAAGCTAAACAGAATTCTTTTGGATTACCCAGTCAATTTAGGAATTTTACATTCCATGCTAGGCTGAACTAATAGATGGCCAGTAAGGTAGAGTCTAAAAGCAGCCAGCCCACATCGTTGCTCAGAGCTGACCCTTCCTCTCTTTTTGTCTAGGTAAGTATAACTGGTCAATGGCTCCTCCGAGCCACAAACAGCCTTCACACTGCTCCCAGCTGTTTCCACAGTGGAATAAAGCCGTGAAATAAATGAATTCACATTAATGTGCTCCTGACTTACGGGCCCTCCTAAATGGATAGTGGTGGGAAAAGATAATTATCATTCCCAGAATTTCAGAATTGATGCTTTAGTGGTGGAATTTGGTGTTGGGGAGATGTATTTTTCTTCCAAATCCTCTGAAACCATAAATTACCCTCTTTGCCTGATTACAAAACCAATCTTGTTCAGGCTTCTAGCGCCAGTCAGAGTTACAGGAATATTCTCATTTCCCAATTAGTCTGTAGTGTCTCGTGACTATCTCAAGCTCCTATTGGTACCAGATAATCCTCAGACATTTTAGTGTGGCATGTGGTTAGAGAAGAGGAGGAGGGCTTAAAGGGAGCCTTTGTTCTATCATATCCCACTGAGGCTGGCCAGGCCAACCTACTCCAGGCCAGTCGCTAGGGAGGAAAGTGAGGAGCCACTCCACTACGAAGCAGTATCAGCATAAGCCATTCCTCTGAAGCTGTTTCTGAGTGTCAGAGTTCTTATATTAATACTAATCACCAACACTTCTGGATCCTTACTCTCTGTCAGCCTGTTCTAAGTGCTCTATACACATTATCTATGTGATCTTCACAGCAGCCCTTTCAGAATAAGTAAGTTATCCAAGGTCACACCACTAGGTAATGGCAAAAGCCAGAATTTAAACTCACATCACTTTGGCTCTAGTACCTGTGCCCTTCATCTGAAAATAAATTTCATCTAATACCAATGGGAGGAAAACCAGCAACAATGCTGACAGAAAGTGAATATATCTATGTGTCATGGCTTCGTTCATGTGAAAAACAAATGTTTTGCTCTTATTTTTGTTTTATAATTCTTATTTTTTAATTCTCAGACATGGGACCAGATGTGCAGGAGAAATTGCCATGCAAGCAAATAATCTCAAGTGTGGGGTTGGAGTTGCATACAATGCCAAAGTTGGAGGTAAAATGGGGAGTCGTTCCTGTAGTTTGGTGCTTTAACGTGAGGCTTTCACCACTTGCTGTAAAGGGGGGTGGCGTAGGGGGGGAGGCTTTTGTTTTCAACAACTAGAGGAAGAAATGATTTCCGTGAAAATTTGCTAGAGGACTTGAGCATGATTTGCAAGCAAATCAATGGATAGGGATTCCTGGAAGATGGATAGTTGAATATAGCCTATACATCTTTGCAGGGAAAAAAATATGGAATTGTTGAATAGCATTCAAACCAAATCTCATTTTCTCTGTTCTGATTTAGAAGGGTTTGTTATTGAGTGTTTGCTAAGGGAGCAGAAGGAGGAGGTAAATTTAGGTGAAGACTTTCCCTCTTTCTCAATTCTGTAGAAGTTTTTCCTTCCCTCGCAAAGAATAGCTTCAAAAAAAAAATTTTTTTTTAAGACGGGGTCTTGCTATGTTGCCCAGGCTGGTCTTGAACTCCTGGCCTCAAGCAATCCTCCTGTCTTGGCCTCCCAAAGTACTGGGATTACAGGTGTGAGCTACCAGCAAAAGATTGTTTAAAATATATACTTGTTATATTAAGAAAACAAATGTTATCTTTGATAGCAAGGGTGTAGAATTTCTAATTATTTTAGTCAGTATCTTTACAGGAAAACACAGGGTAAGTTCCATTAGGGCAACAGAGGACATTTTAATAAAGAAACCATTTATAAGAGTTAGAGAAAACCAACGAGGGGCTAATAAATGTAGGCAGATGTTACCGTCATTAAGCCTGAGGGAGCAAAGGGAAGGGGAGGTCATAGAAAGCGGAGGGAGAAAGCTGTGGTCATAAGTGAGAGCCACTGGGTGGGCCTTGAGTACATCAGCAGAGCTACTTCCAGGCTGAGAAGATCCAGGCAAACAGATGCCTCCCTCTCCTCTCATCCCCCACCCTTCTGCTCGTGTCTTCACTGGGACAATTGCTAAATGCAATGGGATGACAAGAGAGCCCACTGATGCAGTCCCTGTCCCAAAGGAGAAGGGTGGACAGTGGGTCTGCAGGGGCTAACAGAGAAGATAATACTTGTCTTTCCACTTTACACTATCCCTACCTCTGGCTTTCGCATTATACCCTGGACTTAGTGTTTAGTTGGCTTTCAAAAACGATAACCACAAATAAAAGATCAATTTTAGAACATGTCGATTACAATAAAACCCCATTAAACCCTACCTGAACAAACCTTGAATTTGGTTATGTATTCATTTTTAGAAATCAAATAAATATACATCCTGGCATATATGATGCATCTCTCATTAATATAGGACACTTCTAGATTTTAAGTGTCATTCCTGATTCCTTTGATACTAACATCTTCAAAGTGCTCTGTTAATTTAAAGAAAATGAAAGCAGAAGCACAAATTATGTAATCAACTAGAAAAAGAATTCATTTTTTAAGTCATGATGAACCAAACAGCTATAGTTTGTGAGAGAATCATCTAAGGGGTGGGGAGGCTGTGGCCTCGAGGCCACATGTGGCCTTCTGGATCCTTGAGGGCAACCTTTTGGCTAAATCCAAATTTTATGGAACAAATCCTTTTAAGGTAACAAAAATCTAGTTTGTGGCAGTGTAGAACTGAGACACAAGTCTTCAGATTCCAAACCTACTAATTTTTTTTTCATTACTCTACCTTTTAATGATCTAGCCCCAAATGCATTTTTTAATAATACTTTTAATTTATTAGTCACCTACTGTATGTCAATCATTTACCCTACAACACGTTATAGGCACTGTATCCTGGTGGTTAACAGGGTGGATTTGGGTACCAGATTTCCAGGGTTCAAATCCTGGCTCCCTGATTTCAAGCTCTGTGGCCTTGGGCAAGCCACTGTCCCTCTGGTCTCAATCTCTCTACCTACAAAATGGAAAGAATTACAGCACCCACCTCAAATGGTGGTTGTGAGGATAGATGAGTTCGTAGATGTAAGGCCTGCAGAATGTGTAGAATGGTGGCTGTATATAGAAAATCTTCAATGCACGTGAACTGTTATTATCATCCCCATTTTATAGTTGAAGAAGCTGAGGCACAGAGAGGTTAATGGTTTGCTCAAGATTACACAGCTAGTAAGTAGCAGAGCTGGAAATTTTTTTCTTCCAGATGCATTTTTAAACAATATTTTTTAACAGATACAACTTTCACTGATCATGTCAATTACATGTCCTTTTGCCTTTGCTCCATAGTAAATAATAGTGTGAGCATCTAAGGTTGTGCACTCTGTTGCATTATGAGCCCGAAGCCAGAAATAACCAAGTACCTGCCTGTATCTGTCCAAAATGTTTTTGTCTTCCTGGCTCTTGCATTCGCAAGTGTGATGATGGGCGACAGCCTGTTGGAAAGCACAAAGAGCTACCACTTCCACTTTCTCCTAATGAAAAATGATTCCCCCTCGGGAGTGAAATCCATGGCAATGATTTCATCCTTGAGATTATTTAGGAGAAAAGGAAGCGTGTGTCTTGAAAATGGTTCTCAGCAAACACATAAAAGAATGGCCTCTAGGTTATTTTTAATCAGTGCTTAGAAACAAGAGTTCTTTCCCTATTTGCTCATTTCCTATTGTGGCTCGATCTTTTCAAGCTGCACGGTTTCCTGTCCAGCGTCCTTTGTATGGCACAGACTCGGCCACAGCCATTCATGATACAGTCATGAGCAGGTGCACTGAGTGAGGGCTGTTTGGTGGTCTTTCTGAAAGCTGTTCTGTCATTTTGTTGGGATGGTAGTGGAGGGAGGGGAGACGTTTGTAATTGACAGGAACCATGGCCACTTCCTGTCATCCAAGGATGCTACTTCCCTGTGACCTCAATGCCAGAGGTATTACTGGGAACAGAGCCTTGAGTGGGCCAAAGAAAAGTCACAGCTGCTTTCTCAGTGCATAGTATTATCTCTAAAGAGGAGACAACAAAGCTTACCGGGGCAGTGACTTGTCCTATCCTTCTGTGCTATTAGTAGTTGGGTCACAGGCATTGGGGACATCCAGTGGTTGCCTTGTTTTTGACTCTTTTGAGAGTCCTTTAAAAATAGGAATATTAACAGCATTGTGCTTTTCTACATGTACATCAACCTTTGTGAGAGGGTGGTTTGTTTTGTTGCTCAGGCATAAGGATGCTGGATGGCATTGTGACGGATGCTATTGAGGCCAGTTCGATTGGATTCAATCCTGGGCACGTGGATATTTACAGTGCGAGCTGGGGCCCTAATGATGATGGGAAGACGGTGGAAGGGCCTGGCAGGCTAGCCCAGAAGGCTTTTGAGTATGGTGTCAAACAGGTGAGATACTGAACACAGACCCACATGAGATGAAACCTGACCATTTGAATATGAGGAGACGGGAACAACAGTTAGGTTATGTGGAAAGAAATGGACGTGAATTTCTTAACAATACAATTTTAAATGCACTTAGAGAGCCAAATCATTCTTCAGAAGGGTGAGAGTTAAGGGTTAAGAGAGTTTTATCTATTTGGGTCTGATGTTGAACAGAAGTTCAACACTTTTAGGATATTTTCTTTATATTTCTTTGTTTATTTACTTATTTTTGAGCCAGAGTCTCACTCTGTCACCTGTGCTAGAGTGCTGTGGCATCAGCCTAGTTCACAGCAACCTCAAACTCCTGGGCCCAAGTGATCCTCCTGCCTCAGCCTCCTGAGTGGCTAGGACTATAGGTGCATGCCAGCATGCCTGGCTAAGTTTTGTATTTTTAGTAGAGATGGGATCTCGCTCTTGTTCAGGGTTCAGGCTGGTCTTGAACTCCTGAGCTCAAGCGATCTTCCTGCCTTGGCCTCCTAGAGTGTTAGGATTACAGGCATGAGCCACTGCACCCAGTCTAGGATATTTTCTTTAAAAGTACTTGTGGACATTTCTTTCTCCTTTGTCATTCTCCTGCTGCTTTTGGATTTTTACACTAGGTAAACTGTGACCCAGACTTCTTTCAAATGCTCTGAAAATGCATTCTTAAATATAGAAGCACGCTGCCTTCCGCTCTGCACATGCCTGTTGAGTACTCGTGCCTCGGTTGGGTTGCTCTGCCGCTTGGGTTTACTGCATTCTTGCACAGATTCTAAGGCCTTGTACTCCACAGGATGAAACAAAAGTAGAAACTTTGGAGAGCGCACAAATTGAAAAATCATAGAAAGGCCGGCCTTGATGAATTCTATTCAATCGAAGAGTCCCTTTTAATGCAGCTGCAAGGCGGATCTGAATAATGCCTGATTTTGTCATTTTATCAGTCAGCCAGAAGATTCAAGCAGAAAGAAAGAGAGGAAGTTCAAAGATGCAAGCACAGTGACATAAGAGGAGTGGGAAAAGATGAGCAAGTGCCAAAGGCTAGATTATGAATCCACATAATAAAGAAAAGAAAGAAAGAAAAGCGTGTGCTTAGCCCTACCCCAGAGAGGGCCCAGGGACAGAGTCCAGTGGCTTATAAATACCTAGTCTCATGAGATTTGCAACACTGATGCTGAAAGTCCTGGAGTTGAAAATAGACCCCCAAAAACTGTCTCTGAGAACTTCCCTTATGTAATTGTTGGGGATTTTATTGGGGTATGACAGTGACCCCAATGGACGATGACAGATGTTATGCATTCTGGCTTTTCCTTCAGGGGAGACAGGGGAAGGGCTCCATCTTCGTCTGGGCTTCCGGGAATGGGGGCCGACAGGGAGACAATTGTGACTGCGATGGCTACACAGACAGCATCTACACCATCTCCATCAGCAGTGCCTCCCAGCAAGGCCTGTCCCCCTGGTACGCTGAGAAGTGCTCCTCCACGCTGGCCACCTCATACAGCAGCGGGGATTACACCGACCAGCGAATTGTATGTTGCTTTTGTCTAACTCCCTCTGCTTAGGAAGGAGAGCATAGCGCGCATTCAGAATTATCCTCCTAAGTGACCTTTGGTAAAATTGATTTGCTTAAGCTCGCTGTCTCGGTTGGGGAGACCCGCGTTTACTCACCTGAAGGGCTGGCATATATTGGGAAGTTTTCTCTCCAGGGATAATGACCCTTCTGCCAAGATGATCTTCCCCTCTGTCATTTTTAAACTCAGCCTTGAGAAGCCACCAAACCTGTCATTACACACAGCCAAGACTCCAAATGTCTTTTCCGCTTGTCTGATGCCTCCCTGGAAACAGCCTTCAAGGCGATTTCAGGGTTGTAGGGGCTTTATCACCCTCGTACTTGCTGATCCTTTAATGGTAGGGATATAGTCTGACCTGCCCTTTAGCAGATGATAAAAATACAGAGTCTACGCCAGCTATGTCTCCTAAGAATGGATGACCCGCAGGAAAATAACCGTCTCCATTTCCCCTGAGGTGACCTGCTCAGCATCTGGGAAAGCAGTTCAGGGAGGTTATGTGCTCAGAGAGCTCCTCCATCCCACGCTCGTGAGCCTTCGCCACCATGAGTCAGACTGCCAAGGGCAATTAGTGGATTTCCCTTCAAGGGCACGATAATAAAGGGGCACTTAGGGGCTTTGAGAACAAAGAGAGGTACTTTTCATTTAAAAATTTAAAGCCCCCAATTTAACTCCTGACACAGAAAGAACAAACTAAAGTCTGTAGATCCCAATCTCAATGAAATAGCAGGTTATGATCCAATTAGATAGTGAATGAATCCCACAATAATTACCTAGGACTGTGTGCCGAATTCCTATTAATGGCATCGCATCAAAACTGTCATCACTAAGGTCTTCTTCATACAGGATCACTCTCTTCTGCACTCTGTTTCTGCAACCTAGTTTACCCAGTAAAACTGTGGTCTCAACTTAAAAGCACAGGCCTCGCTCTCATGCCCATACCTTCGGTTACTCAAATAACAGACAGTGACTCTCCACCCAGGGGTTCTTTACCGCAGGCAGATTTTATAGCCTTTGAAAGGGGCATGTCAGACATCTGCCCCACTTCTGTTCAGAGCCCCCGGCTGCTGTCATTTCCCTGAGTGTCCAGAGCTGCCTTTAGAAAATGGCCTGTTAGGAATTTTTGCATCACCATTTCATAGCCTGTCCCTTATCTGGGCTACCCTGCACTGAAGCAGAAGAAAGATTTTCTATCTTTGTAAAAATCCCTCCTTAGGTAAGCCAGCCCTAGGAGAGACAGCTGGTGGATTCTATTTGAGACGGTTGCAGTAACATAGCCTTTTTCTTACGCAAACCTCTTTCTCAGCACAGTCATCTCTGGGGGCTTACTTGCGTCAACAGGTAAAAAGGGCAACCTTGTTTCCTCAGCCTTCCTAGGAGCGGAGCCACCATGACTTGAAAAATTCAGCGACTCCAAGCGGGAAGCCAACGGAGGTGATAATAGAACATATTATTTTTTTACACCTCCCTCCCACACATTGAAATCTCTAGCTAAAAACTACAATGCTGGAGCCTGGGTGGGTGTCTTGTTAGTAATCCTTTGGCCCTACTGCCGGTTCAACCAGCAGCGCTCAGGTCCTCCAGGCAGACTGATTGGAAGTCTTTCTGGTTTCTCCCTTCATCTCAGCAACCTCTTCATTACCGTAAAGTGAGCCTGGGTAATTCCTTGCATGCAATAATATTATGTAAAATTACTTTCACAGACAGGATCTCATTTAAACCTCAGAATATGAGTCAGCAAATGTACATCTCTTTTTACAGATGGGGAAACCAAATGACTTGCCCATGGGACATAGCTAATAAGTAGCAGTTCTAGAATTTGAACCCAGAACTAATTCCAGCACAGTTTTCATTTTTAAAAAAGTGCCATTTTCATCAAAGTACAGATGCGGGACACTAACTCATGGGCATCAAATCTAGTAAACAGTGAGTGCAAACCACACACTAAGCAAATTTTGTGCAAGTAGTTCCAGTGGCTGAGACTAGGCTGGCTTTGCAGTCTCGTGCTGAAGAGGCAGCCACATGTCAATCTAAAGGCAAAAGGGAATTTTGTCTGAGGCAGAATTTCTAAATATGCCAGACCAAACACAATGGACCTGATGATTAATGGGCCAGCATGATTCACAGTGATTTTTTAAACAGTTCTTTTTTTATAGACAGCATTTCGTTTGGGAATCTCAGAAGAGAAAATATTCATAGTGGGAGGACTTCATCCCCAGAAAAGGCGTCTTGTTGCCAGAATTACAGACAAGTTGCACATAGAGGAGAGTGAACTAAAATATCAGCAGATGGCAAACATCCGCCCATGGCGTAGAGGAGAAAGTGGGGAATCGAATCAGCTGAGTTTCCTGGTCATAGCAGATGTGGCCCCGGGTCCGGTAAACCTCCAGGGGCAGGCTCCCAGTTCTCACGCATTCTCCCGCCTTTCTCTCCTTGCTGCCATCCAGACGAGCGCCGACCTGCACAACGACTGCACCGAGACCCACACGGGCACCTCGGCCTCGGCACCCCTGGCTGCTGGCATCTTCGCTCTGGCCCTGGAAGCAAAGTAAGGCCCAGAAAGCTTCTAATCACCTTTACTAAGGCCGATGCTCCTTTTGAATACCACGTGTTTTTTTCTGAATATGTGTTTACAGGTGAAATTTGGAAAACTTACAAAAGAATAATAATCAAGCTGTCTTCCTGCCACTTGGAGATAACCATTGTCAACACCTCAATGTAAATTTAACACACACACATCTTACAAATTTGGGAGTGTAATATATGCATTATTTTGTAATTTGATTTTTAATCCACCCTATAATATTTTTAAAGTACTTGCTCACGTTTAAGTGAATGTTCCTTGACCTTTAAAAATTCATCTCTCCCCTCAATCCTGTTCCCACTCAGCTGTGAGTTCTTCTCACTTCTATTTATTCCCATCAGGCACGATTTTGTCCAGTTTCCCGTGGGTAGTATTAGGAATGAGTTTCTAAAAATCCTTTTTTCGGACTAGATGAGCCTCATCCTGGAGCTGATATAATCATGTGAGGGGACATGAAATTCAAAGACAGCATTTTTATCTGCTCATAGTATTCCATTGCATAAATGCAACTTTAATTAAAGTCACCTATTCATGCTTACACATCCTTGGCCGCAAATATTGGTTGTCATCTCTTATAATTTCCTCAGGATAAATACTCAGAATTGGAATTTCTGGGCCAAAGGTCAGATATGTTTTAATGATTTTTGATACATATTGACAAGTTGCTGCCTTGAAAGACTCTACCATTTTATATTCCCACCAGGGGTGCCGTATGAAAGTGCCAATTTCCAAAACCCTTGCCAAAACTACTCTTATTATCTTTTAAAATGTTTGCTATATTGGCAGGTGAAAATGGTGTCTCGATTTAATACACTTTTATTTCATTACTACTGCAGCACACCATTTTATATCCTTTGGCCATTTGTGTTCTGTGATTGCTTCTTTATGGCCTGGATTCAGAAAAGCTATTGATGCTTTATTAGTTTGACTTTTATCTTTTGATTTTTTATGCATCATTTTTAATGAAAGGAGGTTTGCATACATATATGTTTGTCAATCTGTGTCTTTAAGGCTTCTTCCTTTGCTTTTATGGTCAGAAAAATCTTGACAACCCCAAATTATATAAACATTTATTTGTATGTTTATTTTTATCATTCCTTTACCATATTTAAATTCTAAATTCCCCCAGAATTTATTTTGGTGTATGATGTTAAAAAAAGATTTAACAACATTTTTTTTCCTTATAATACTTACCAATAGTCCAATACTTAGCACAGAGGAAAAAATTTAACTGTCTGTCTCACACTGCATATCCACAGCTTTTTATTTGTCCTCATTCCTGCTGTCCGATGTTGTACGGTGACAGCAAAGCTTTAAATGTCAAGTCAGGTGCTATAGTTGCATATTAGAAGAAGTAATTAAACTTGTAAATGACTTTACCCTTCCTAATAAGCAGATTATCCTAGAAGAAAGTACATATTCTCTAGAGACAGCACAAAGCAGCCCCTTCACGTCACGTTCAGTAGACTAGGTTCACAATAACGGACGAGTAGAACATCTTGGCCTTTACCACAACTGGAAAACCCTGAAGTTGCTGAGCCTCTGTCCAGGAAGAACTTCCTGTGGAGATGAGATATAGTTCCTGGGTATCTCAGCTATGACATGGTCAAGGTGGCTAAGCAAGACAGACCTAGCAAGGCTCTTACCAAGAGTCAACTACCTGGAGGGGCTGGCAAGATGTTCAGGAGGGGAAGAAGGAAATCCAGGTGCTCCATTAGAAATAGATTTTGGGCCCAATAGAAAAGCTAAGTTCAGAATCTGAGTTCACTCGTAATAGGAAGGGGATGGACGAGGGACAAAATCTATGAACACAAGCTAAGACTGGCACCAATAGATCCAAATGAATTTCAAGAAAAATAGTCCAAACAGCAAATGTCGCAGGGAATACCTGGCTTCAAGTTCTGGTTAGCTATACCACTACCTATGTGGCCTTAGGCAAGTTAATTTACATGCAGGGCTTAATCTTTCCATCAATAAAATGAAGAAGTCAAATTAGACTATTTTTTTCCAACTTCTTCCCTTTATAAGATTCTCAAAGTTGAAATGGAAGATGTCAGCGTATACAGATAATCTGTATTCATGTTAGATTATCTGTTGGTGGTAAGAGACCTGTATTACAAGGAAGTAGGGTCCTATGGATTGTAGGACCCTATGAAACAGACTTATAATATTTATGATTTCAAGGTATTAGCCCCAAGGAGCTGTTTAAAGAAAACCATCTTAAAAATTTTAAGTCTAGAGCCTTTCTTCTCTACCCAACAACTGTCAGATGCATGTAAATATAACTAGCTATGCCTGGCCCATCCTTGTCTAGTAGCCAATGTAGTAGAAATATCCATCTAGATGAACAGATGTAATACCAATTTCACATAAGAATTGAAATTTTAAAAGTGTAATGCCTGATTTCTAAAACTTCAAACCTTCTTTTTCTGTATATACAAGGAGAAAATGATCTAAGAATGTTCTAGCCTCATTAATCTCAGTCTCTGGTGGACTATTTCTACAGCAGGGGCTCCATTGCTATGAAATACACAGGTGATTTCTGAGGGGTCCATGAATCTCTTTGCAGCTAAATGCAGAATTGCTTATAAGTGTGTTTATGGCATTTTTCTTGTGAATGGTTTGTAGGTTCCACTAGATTCTCAGTTTTAAGAGACAATAATAGTCTATAATCTCCCAGGAGCTTTTATTATAAAATTTTAATTCCCTTCACATAAATTCAATTTATCAGTAAGATGGACATGATTGATCTATCTTAACATTTATGTCCTTCCTACCAAAGTACATAGAGATTATTAAGATGTCTGTTCTCAGTTGGACAGTTTTCCGAACACTATTCTACACCAAGACTTAATGCCGGAATTTCTACAAATGTAACCAAGCTTTATCCCCAGACACGCGTGATTCAGAGAATCATTTAACCATGTGCCATCCTCAAGAAACAACTATGGAGAGTGAAAAACTCTTGACTAAACCTATCAGGAATAAAGACATCCAATACTTATTAGGTTCTTACTATAGGCCCAACCCTGAGCTAACCTCTTTATATATAATACCAATTCTAATCCTTACAACATTCTTATGGCATAGAAATCATTAGTTGCATTTTATAAATGAATAAATTGAGGCTTAGAGAAGTTGAGAAATGTAATCAAGATCTCACAAAGAGATCCAAACTCAGGTTTCTCTGACACCAAAGCCGGTGCTATGAAGCAACTGCACTATTCGGCCTCACACAGCCCTGAGAGGGAGAGAAACTGTTGAATGGCAGCCTATCATCCCGTCAAATAAAGGTTAAGGGTTACGAAGATTGAGGCAGATAAACGAACATGTATTTATGAGTTCCTCATAAGTTTCCTGTCACAAGCGGACTACCTAATATGCTACATTAAATGTGATAGAGCTAGCATGTTGGGGATGGGAAGAGAAAAAGGAAGGAGAAAGAATGGTTTCTGGCTGAAATATGTACAGAGGAATAGTTTCCTTCCCTAAAACAATGTTTCTCAAACACCAGCATACATAGTAGTCACCCGGGGAGTTTAGTGAATACGCAGAGTCCCAGGTCCCCTTGCCAGCAACTCAGATTCACAAGTTTCTGGTGTGCAGCCTAAGAATTCCCCACTTTTAACAAGCATCCCAGGCACTCTTTAATGCTGGTAATATCTGAACCAAAGTTTGAGAAACAACTGTTATAAAGAGTTACTTTTACAACTGGAATTTCCTCCAATATCATCCAGCTGTGATTGTGAAGGTTACCCATTAGGGTAGTTAATAGGCATATCTTGGAGATAAATATACTAAGAGTAAGAGAGAAAGAATTTCTTGCATAAATGCCTGTGGCATTATTATTATTATGTAGTGAGTATACCTACAGAAGCTGGCGACAATAGCTTCAATCTTCTGAGGAAAGATCAAAAGAATCAGAAAAACTTTCAACAGGAAAGAAAAATTCTGAAGTGAACCATCGAATCCCTTCATACCTTTGGAGACATGAAACAAACAGATGAACCAATCATCTGTTGTTATTAAAGTCTGGAGAAAGAGAAGTGGACTTTCAATGCTGCATGAAACCTTTGGAGAAAAAAAAAAAACACAACAAAAACATCCTTGACTCAGTGGATTGCGAAATGTTGGAAAATCCAAGTTAGAAAATCTTCAAGATCTAGGCTCATTTAGGTATATTAGTGCCTGAACCAGGTAGACTTTTCACTCTAGAGTTTTGTCTCCAGATGACTCTACCTACATCTCTTCTAATTGGAAGCAATGTTTAATTTTGTGTTTAATTCCATAACCTTTATTTTCTATAAACACAGCTTTGATTAGCAACCCAATGCAGTTTTAAAAAATTTAATTATTGCGGATGCTATTGAGCACTAATTAACAAAGGGAGGCTGTCAGGAATGAGTTGCACTATTGTTAGCAGCTCGTTTTCATTTATGAAATGCAAGCACGCAAGTGAAGAATAACTCTGTTAGGAAAATAGGTTTAATTTTCCCAATTGTATGACAATGAAGCTCCTTGAATATTTTGCAAAGACTAGATAAAAGAAAATTAAAAAAATAAAACCTGCAACTAAATATAACATAAGTGCTCTACTATAGAACACAGAAAGTGTATGCGTTGTGTGTGATTAGCATGATTATCAGCACTTTGCCTTATGCCTCCTCAGTACCCTTCCTCACCCTACCTTGATAGGCACATCTGTGTACACTTATCATCCAAATGGGAAACTGGTTCTGCCCATTGACCACCTTGATAAGAGGCTTTTACCTAAATCCTTTTAAAAGACTAGAAGGAAGCAAGCACTCCAATAAAATGCTCTGTAGGACCAAATTAGTTTCTACATTGAGAAAATAGCCATTTCTGCTCAGTTAGTTAATGATTCCTGAATGTGGGATGGCCAAAAAGGAAACAAGGTCTACAAAGAGCTATTTCTGATAATAGGCACATAGAAGGGCTGAATAGTAAGGACTTCTGGAAATTGTCATATCAACCCTATTGTATTATACATGAGTCAGCTCAGGCCCAGAGAGATAAAGAGACTTGCTTAAGGTCACACAGTACTTTGAGGTAGAATACAGTTAAAATGTGCTTCCTATTGCTCCATATTCCGACCCCATGATTTGAAATGACTTATAATTGTCTAGATTGATCATATGCTTGCAATCTTTCCACCAACTCCTGTTATTTCACTGTAATATAGAACTGGCTAGCCAGGGTTTTTTTTTTCCAAGTATACAAATCATGCCCTACCCTCAGATATTTTGATGAATGGGGTTGGGGTGGGGCTCAGGAATTTTTATTATTTACAAATATGCCAGGTGATCATGATGCAAGTGACTTGGGACCCACTGAGAACCCCTAAAGTGGAGTCCTCCTAAGGCCTCCATCCGCCACAGCCATGCTCTGGGGGGAAGTGATATGTTGTCAGGAGCTGAGCTGAGCTATCAGGTGTTAGAGTAGCTCATTAAAGCAACAAGCCAAAAATGAAACAGTTAAGCCTTTAATCACTTAGTGTTATGATAGAGGAAGAGTCTAAAACCAGAGAAAATACCAGCTTGCCCTGTTCCATTTTCCCCCATGGAAAGGCATGTGGCTCAGCACAGACATGAAGGCTGTCCCACTGTCGAGGGAGCCCTAAACAAAAGACTCTGGCAGTTTTATGGACTCTGGGGCGGAGGGTAGGGAGGGGGAGTGGTGAGGGCAAAGTCTGGGAGTAGAATCAAGTCTGAGTAGGGAACAGTGTCTTCATGCTTCCCCCTTCTCCCTCCACAAGAAGTCCTAGGCAGAGGGGTCTTAAGACCTCTACTCAACACCTCAAAGAGACATAGGAATGTAAATATGAGAAGAGCATTGCAGGGGGTTGAGGGGAGTGGTCCTGAGGCCGGGATTGCAACACCCCTCAGAGGCTGCGATGCACAGCTCTGCACCCTATCTATGTGGGGAGGGCAGCTGCCCCCGTATGGTCCGCCAGGTAAGGCCTCTGTAATCACCTATGGTCAGGCCTGAAAAATCACACCCAAGTTTTTAACAACTAGAGGGACTCCCCAGTGTTTAGGAATGTACACTGCCTCTTTCTTGTCACCAGGGGATTGTTTAACCAGCACACTATGGGCTCTGGAGAGAAGGCAGATTCCCCTGACAATTGTTCTCCAACCTAATGATAAAATAGGAAGCTTGAGGAGTAAATACTTGGGCATTTACTTATTAAATAATGCTTGATTGCCTTTAGGGGAACAAGGCAGGTCTCAAAGTCAAGGAAAAGCTTGAGACTGTGAAAGAATCTGACTAATGAATAATAGGAATAAGTTTTAAAATCATATTTAGGGCCAGTTACACGTAGGCACATTCAATCATTGAATCAAGCAATATTTACTGAGCACATTACCCTGTGCCTAGCTTTCTTCTGGGTGCTTGGCATGCATCAGAGAACAAGATAGACAAAGATCTCACTGCTTCTCGTGGCTGAATTCAAACAAGGGTGACAGACGTTAATATTACACAATACAAATGAGTTCCCCAGTATGTAAGGAGGTGATACATGACATGGAAGAAGAAAATACATATATATCTATAGCAGGATAAGACAGCTCGGGAGCATGTGGGGAGAATTGAAATTTTAAATGGGAAGCTCTCTTCATATTGTAATACATCCAACAATGCCTTACATCTCCAATTTATCTTTATATTGTTGCTCAATTAATCTTACTAAAAACGCTTTTGATTTTACCATTTCCTTTCTCAAAAATCCTTGATGATTCCCATTGCCCAATAGATAAAAGTATAAGCTCCCTTTCCAGCATTCAAGATTCTCATCACTCTGGCTCGATTCCTCATTGTCCCTTCCCTGCTCCAGACTGCCATCTGGCTGCACCTGTACTGTCCCACCCTGGTGCTTCTGCTCTAGTGGCCTCACACCCTCTTCTCTATCTGCACCTCTCGACATTCTATCCACCCTTCAAAGTTCGGCTCAAATATTTCTCCCCAGCAAGGGCTTCCTAGATCTTTTCATTCCGTGGGAATTTTTTCTCCTCTAAACTCCCACAATACATTAAGCTATGAATACAGCATTCAACAGACATATTGTAGCTATAAAAAGACTTATTTTTGATGGATTGTAAAGGTGTAAAGAATCACCTCCTTGAATAGTTCCACATATTTAGCATAGTGCCTTGCAAGAGTGAACTCACATAGCTAAGAGTTTCCTGACAATTTTGACATATAAAGAAGAAAAGGAAAGCATGTTTACAAGTAGGTAGCCAGCCAGTGTCTTTAAAATCCAGTTCTTCCTATGAAGGAAGTCAAGGCCTCATCTGTGGGTTCATAATGCTGAGAGTGCTAAGGCTTTTAATGGGCAGCATAAGATTGGAAGGTACAAAGGAAGTGTTGTCGTTTAAAATTTTTGCTCCAGTTAAATGTAACTAGAAATCAGGGACAAAGTTTACACTCCTATAATGCTGAAGATTGAAGTTTACTCACAGTAAAAGCTTAACTTATATGTGAGAAGTTTTCAGTACTGTATTTTGAATTTTGAATGGAAAGACATACCAATAGTAATAGATACTAGAACAATATAAGTACAATTGCAAAAAGCCCTTCGTAATCCCTGAATGGAGATGCTTATTGTTAGCACTTGGTTTTGTAAAGAAACTTCATTTTGTCCCTGAAAGATACTTTGGGTCAACTTCCCCTCCAGCCCAAATCTCACCTGGCGAGATATGCAGCACCTGGTTGTCTGGACCTCTGAATATGACCCACTGGCCAATAACCCTGGATGGAAAAAGAATGGAGCAGGCTTGATGGTGAATAGTCGATTTGGATTTGGCTTGCTAAATGCCAAAGCTCTGGTAGATTTAGCTGATCCCAGGACCTGGAGCAGCGTGCCCGAGAAGAAAGAGTGTGTCGTAAAGGACAATGACTTTGAGCCCAGGTAAATGTCTTCAGAAATTTTAAACAAACTTTTGCCCATGGCACAATTTGATTACAGTGTTTGTCACTCTGCCTAATTTTTTTCTCACCTACTGTTCTGAAGGTTGCCAGTGTTCTCTGTGGGTCTCCATGGAGAATCGCTGAGAGACCAAAGAGCTATAACTCACGCTAGCATATTTGCATTTTCCTCTTGTAGCCCACCTACCACGTAGCATCAAGTCCAAGGTGCACCATTGTTTTATGTAAGAAAAACATTGCCAATGAAGCTATAACCAACCATCAGTTTTAAGATTCATTTTAAATTCAATGTTAAACTATTTTTAAAAACTCATCTTAGGATTGATGAAATGCAGTACTTGCCAACCAGTATTACCCAAGACTTACTTTTAAAATAGCCTTGCTTCGTGCCACAGCGCTATGTGACTCATGACTTTTCTTCCGTCAAGAATCCTTTATCATGCTGCTTTTATATAGACCACCTCTGGTACACCACATCCAGCCACTGAAGCAAAATTTGCTATGTTTCTTTCTTTCTTTCTTTCCCTCTTTTGTTCTCTCTCTCTTTCTCTCTCATTCTCTTTCTCTTTCTTTTGAGACAGGGTCTT
Source organism: Propithecus coquereli (assembly GCF_000956105.1). NCBI lineage: Eukaryota > Metazoa > Chordata > Mammalia > Primates > Indriidae > Propithecus > Propithecus coquereli. Next base: position 2,627,619 of record NW_012137747.1, on the reverse strand, counting down.
GCCGTATTGCTCAGGCTGATCTTCAACTCCTGGGCTCAAGCAATCCTACTATCTCGGCCTCTCAAATAGCTGGGACCACAGGCACATGCCACTGTGCCCAGTGTGTGTTTTGTTATTTTTCTCAGGACAACCTAATAATACTGAAGACTCACTCACACAAAATACCTGAGGGTGGGTGGGAGGCTTAGGGGCATGCCTTAGGAAGGCCTTATAGACAAAATCGTTTTTTCTTAAAAGAAACTTTGCTGGTCCAAAACAAAGCTACTTGGATTCAATTCCACGACAAATAGCATTGTATTTAAGTATTCGTGTTCCTTACGATTTTCTTATATGCTAAAATTAATTTATACTAAATCCTGAATTGAGTTCTACTTGTAACAGGGAATGGCAACAAGCTTAGCTGAGTATCTAGTCAAGACCGATATGTAAATACATGCATACAATGCAAGGAAGAAGACATATACTTTATTCCATGCTGATTCTTTAATGTATTTAGAGCCCTGAAAGCTAACGGAGAAGTTATCATTGAAATTCCAACAAGAGCTTGTGAAGGACAAGAAAACGCTATCAAGTCCCTGGAGCATGTGCAATTTGAAGCAACAATTGAGTATTCCCGTAGAGGAGACCTTCATGTCACACTTACTTCCGCAGCTGGTAA
>NW_012137747.1:2608925-2626026 GCF_000956105.1 Propithecus coquereli | reverse complement strand
AAAACGTATTTTATATCTTTGACTTTCTTCTTTAATCCAACTTGTAAATGTAGTTCTCATTCCAATAACCTTTAGTCAACATATTCATTCATTATCAATAACTAGATAATGTATTAATTAAACAAATAAAATGATTATAGATTCAGGCACCTATTACATTTTCAAGATTTCTTCTTACACTTTAAAATGATAGTTCCACTAAAATGTATTTTATATCTTTGACTTTCTTCTCTAATCCAACTTGTAAATGTAGTTCTCATTCCAATAACCTTTAGTCAACATATTCATTCATTATTTTTTCCACAATATTTGTTGAGGAAAATAATATTATTTATTAGTATATGCCAGGCAATATGCTAAGTACTGTAGATAAAAGCATCATTTTTTTTCTTGTGAATGTCTCTTTCCTGGTCTTACACTAAAAGGGAAAATTAGGAGGACTGATTTCTCCCAGCTTTCATCTTCAATTATCAAATGTTACAGCGTATCTTACTATCAGAGTTGTAAGGACACTCATTATCTTGTGTTTGTTGCATCAAAATAGGAACTAGCACCGTACTGTTGGCTGAAAGAGAACGGGATACATCTCCTAATGGCTTTAAGAATTGGGACTTCATGTCTGTTCACACATGGGGAGAGAACCCTATAGGTACCTGGACTTTGCAAATTACAGACATGGTGAGTATAAATGAGAGGATGAAGAAGCACAAGCTTACTTTTAAACACTTTGAAGCACTTTTAAGGTTGATTTTGTCATTAATTAGGGCGCTAAAGAACTATACAACTCCTTAGTAGAAGTAAGAGAGACATGTAGTGTTTCAAACCCTGCCAGCTTTGTTATACAGATCATAATCAAAAAAGGGTTGGCACTAACCATACTACAGAATGGAAAAAAAGATACACCGATTAACAGTGTGACAGGCTATGGGATAAATCAGTTTTCCCCATGTCCGAATGCAGCCAGCTGCGTTACCTATTCAGCGCCAAAATAACTGTATTAACAAAGATAGTCAAATGCTCAGACCAGCTTTGGTTTAACAATCTGCTGGAGTTTCACGAAGGCATTCTTACAATCATTCTGCAGTGGCTATTTGGAAGTAGCTTAATGTTAGGCAAAATATCTTTATATGACTCTTTTTTTTTGGTACCAGTTTTAATCATGAGACAAACCAAAAAGCATTTCTCATGTCCCTTTTCTGTTTACTAACACACTTTGACATCCCTCTGTAATTTTAACACACAGTTACAAAACTGAAAGGACAGAGCAAAAATGTGTGAGCAAAAAGCCAAAATAAATGAATTATTTAGTTTTGCATCATTTCTCCAGCATTCTTTATAGGTGAGAATATAAAAGAATAGCACTTTGGCTTTGAGCTCTTCTGAGACAAAGTATGATAAGTACCAGCACTGTAGATTTCAATGTCTAGATAACTTTTTAAAAAGAAATTACTTTAAATTCTTAAAGATGTCAATTAAATTAATACAAATTCTATAGTCATTTTTTTTTTTTTTTATCTAAGGATAGCTTTCTCCTAAAGACTGCTGAAGTTGTGATTTAGAAATGGAAGTTGTAAAAAATCGTGCTCTCATAGATAGGGCAAGAAAATGTTCTTAGTGGGTTGTCCTGTTCTTGAACATGGCCTCTATGCTTTAACTCACTTTCACCACGAGGAAACTAAGGAAACCTATTTACCAACATGGGATTATTTTTTATCAAGTTTGCTAAATCTGACCCTACACTTTTAGATTTTTAAAAAATACTTTAGATTTTAGCATATTATTTATAACATAATTATTGAGCCTCTGAAAATTATTCTTCTTTCCATAAGTACATAATTTGCAAGGGCTAATTAATGCTGGAGTTTATTCACAATACTGCATAGAGACTGACTTTTTTCCCAATGAAATGTTATTGTAAGTTGATAATTGGGAAATATAATTTTATTTATGCAAGGTACAGTTGGCTTTTCAATAACACATCCAGTATGGGAAAGAAGATTTATTTAGAGGGTTTTGATTTTTTAATTAAATGCTTGATTATGAAACAATTAGCTTCTAAATTGTTGAACCTACAAACTGTCAATTTTTATAGCAAGAATGAATTCAATGATTTCTTTTGACCCAGATCTCTACACATGAAATGCATAGAATCTTAAAATTAGATTTTCACTATGAAATCCTTTTTAGATATTTGGAATGAATTTGTTTTGTGTTATTGAAAACACACACTAAAATATATGTATGCTTATTCATTAGTCTGGAAGAATGCAAAACGAAGGAAGGATTGTGAACTGGAAGCTGATTTTGCACGGGACATCTTCTCAGCCAGAGCACATGAAACAGCCTCGTGTGTACACGTCCTACAACACGGTCCAGAATGACAGGAGAGGGGTGGAGAAGATGGTGGATCTGGGGGAGGTCCGTGTGGCTCTGTTGTTGGCATGTTCTCTTTTGAACTGCAGTAGACAATGTAGTGAATGAACCTGCACCTAACTTCTAGACAGGGAGTAAGTGTTTTCCTCCCTGTCTAGAAGGGGAGGAAAAGGAGTGGTAGTGGTAAACTGTTTATTTTCCATAGGATGAAACCTTATTTTTTTCATTTGTTCTTTTATCCAGAATTTAGAAATTAAAATTGAATGAATTCAAATTATTAAATCCCCTAACACAGATTTTATCCATTTATGACAGATACCAAATTGAAAAGAAAGCTGTTTTTATGCATGATCACATATGTCTAACACTTGCATTACACTTAGTTTTTAAGCATTTTCCACATTATCTCGTTTAATCTATAATCCCTATAACCTAGGAAAGATAGACATTAGTATGTCCATTTTGCAGAAAGGAAAATAAGGCTCAGGTGGCAAAATCATGTGGGCTTCTCTTTCCTAATTCTTTAACTGACGTTTCTTGGTAACACTAAGGAGAGCTATAGAATCACAATTTCTCTCAGAACATGAGAGACAATAGCTAAAGTAAGTCACTCACATTCCTGGGTCTCAGCCTACTGGAGCTGCTGGCTTCTGCCTATCAGATGAGTGGGGGGCAGAAACCCCACTTTCTTTATCCCTGTATTCTTCATCCTCTAGCACAGTGCCTCTGATGTCGTAGGCAGGTGTTCAGAATTTCCAGAATGGCCTTCTCTAAATAGGTCTGGCTCTGTGCTGGGTATTTTGGAAAATATAGGTATTTATTCAAGAAATTTATAAACTAACCGTGTGAAGGCTTCAGCTCAGATTTTGGCCCCATTCATAGTCTGCAAAGTGGCTTCCCTCCAGGGCCTGAGTCCCAGGGCCTCTTCTTCGTAGTCTGGGAAGCGGGTTAACCTGATGAGTGTTTCTCCCTCTGGTATTCCTTAAGGGGTACTACCAGGACCCTTCTGTTGTTAGAACATGGAAATACTTCCACAGTGGTTGCCCAAGAGTGGCTTCCTGAGCTCTGCAGTTTCCTCCTCCCCAGCCCACCACCTCAATCTCTCCCCTGGCAGCCCAGTGCCTAAAAGGGTAGTTCCGGCAGAGTAAGCACCTCCAGGAGTTTGCTCCCACACTACAGCACCTGGTGGGAGTCTTCTGTAAGAGTTGTTAAATATTTAATATCCTCTTCTTCCCAGATGGATTCCACTATAGCACACTGACAAGTGAAGGAAACTAACACATACTGAGCACTTATCTATACCATCTCATTCAGTCTTCAAAACCACCAGAAATGGAGGTGTTCTTATTACTACTTTGCAGGAGAAGCCAAGGGAGATTAAAATGGTTGCCAAAAGTACTTCAGTGAGTAGACAAGTGAGGGTTGAGGCCCAAGTCCATGTGACCCAGCTTCATGTTCTCTTGGCTCCCCACTTTGCCTCTTAAAGGGCAGGCAGTGGGCATGTGCTAGGACTGCAGCGAGCTCACCTGGCCATAAGTAATGAGTCTTCTTTCCTTCGTGGGTGGCATTTTGTGTTTTAGGAGCAACCCAAACAAGAGGACCCCAACGAGAAGCCCCTGATGTCCCAAAGCCCCAGTAGCGGCAATGTGGAAGACAGAAGAGATGAGCTGGCGGAGGGAGCCCCCTCCGAGGCCATGCTGAGACTCCTGCAGAGTGCTTTCAGCAAAAACTTGCCGCCAAAGCAATTGCCAAAGAAGTCCCCAAGTGCAAAGCTCAACATCCCTTATGAAAACTTCTACAAAGCCCTGGAAAAGCTGAACAATCCTTCCCAGCTTAAAGACTCTGAGGACAGTCTGTATAATGACTATGTTGATGTTTTCTATAACACAAAACCTTACAAGCACAGAGATGACCGGCTGCTTCAAGCTCTGGTGGACATTCTGAATGAGGAAAATTAAAATAAGTGTGTGGTCCCAAGTTGGAAATATTCATGCTTCTTCCTTACCCTTAGATTTTGCCTGTGTCCGAAGCGGTTGTTTTGTCATTGATTCCTAGGCTTATAATATCCTTTATGGTACTTTTTCTTTTTCTCCCCAAACTGTACATTTGAAGGGGATGAGCTCAATTAGGAAATCTAACTTCCAGAATTGATCATAGCACATCTTTTAAAACACATCTTTCCTACCGACAAAAGTGAAGTGTTTTGTTCTTTGTGGAATCACAATTGACACACAGCCCTCACACTACATTAGAACACCTCCTTGAGCCCATTTCATTTCTCAAATGCAACGGCAAAACCTGGGCAATCAATGAATTTGATAAAGTAATCTACAAAGAATGAGAGAGAAAAAAATCTTTCTGTAGCTTGTTCCCTGTCTTTGCCACATGGTTCTTCAAATTTCAATACCAAAAAAGCATTTGGAAAGTCTCTAATGAAAGAGTGCACAATTAGACCTATTCTTTAAGCCTTTCTACTCCAAAGTACTACTCATTCCCAGAGTCACAGTCTCATCATTTGGGGGAAAGCTGGATTATTTAGATGTAGAAACAGATAGTGAAATCTGCATTTTCTGGTTTGAACGTTCTTCTCTAATTGGTGTACTATGCAGGGGCATCCGTGGCCCTGGTCTCTTCCTGTAGTTAGTCCTCCTTCTTCTGAAGGTTTTCCTTACCTGTCTCCTTTCTTGTCCACAAACTAAATATTGAAAGAACGAAGTTATACCACTTTCTCAGAAAAAAACTTAGACCTGGAAAATTCCTAGTTATAAACTTTTTTAACAATAATAACAGGAAACCACTTATCATCACATGGAAAACTGATGTAATAACAGGAAAATATTCCTAATAGGGAAAACCAGTGACAGGTTTTGTTTTTGTTTTCTCAAATTGTGTTCATTAGAACAAGTTGTTCTGGATCTTTGAAAACTGAATGTTCATTCTTTGACATTAAAAATCTCCTCCAAACCTAGAGCTGATAGTATCCAAATTCTCATCAAATTGCTTCCAAGCTTCAAATCAAAAGATGGAACTGACAGCCCACAGACCTTATTTTGTCTCTTAGGTAGATTTGGTTTGGTACACAGAATGTTTTAAAAATGTGAGTGATTATTGAAAATATGAGATTTCACATAAAACCTGATTCTCAGACCCATCTTCCCTCATGGCAACAGTTGGCAGGAGCTGAGTAACAGCTGCCTGAGTAGACTCGAGCTCCGGGTCCCCATGGCACCCTGCTCCGTGCCACTTACAATGGCCCTGTGACTCATTATTGCACTAAATGAACGTGTGCAAAGTGTAATTTCATTAGGAAAAAAACCTACCCTCAACTTCTGTTAGGCACGATCTCTATGATAATAATTATAAAAGTTTGCTATGATCCAATTAGGTTGCATTTATAGGCAAAAAACAAAGGTATTTTAGACCCCCAAAGTACCTGTGAAATCTAGTTTGACATATTCATTTAATCTCACCCCACCTGGATGCTCACTTATACTGATTCATTCATTGCCAACCTCCTAGCTTCCCTCTTTCAACATGCCCACATAGGCACCAGCCACCTACAATTGTTGGCTTTCTCCCATTGAATTTGCCGTTCGCAATTCTATCATGAACTTTGAACTTGATAAGGCTACTGATGGCCTTGAACTGGTTCAGGAAGAGAATACTAGTCTGTTTCTCACTTTGACTTGAAGTGTAGTTGGTAAGACAAATTTTCACCTGCAATTCTACTGTTTGAATTTGTACAGAGTGAGGTTATTTCCACAGTAATACCTGTGATACATAGAGACTGTTCTCCTAAAATACATCTTGTATCTCTCTGTCCTTAGAAGTTTCATGTGTTGTTTGATATAAAGTGTTGGATAGAATTTTTAATATCGCAGCACATCAAAAAGTATTAAAGCTGAAAAGGATCAGAGGGTTATTAGATTAACTTTCAACTAAAAAACAAAAACTAAGGCACAGAGAAGCCAATAAGTGTTAATAAATACAACAGTTGATATTAGAACTCATCCTTTTCCCACTCCTAATCTAGGGCTAAATGTATGAAGCTTTCTTTTTAATCCTTCCTAATAGTATCTTTTCCAGGTTAAAACCCCAACCAACTCATTGGGTTATAGCCAAAGGTTCACTCTTGAGAAGCTTTAATATTTAAATAAAATCATGTTTGAATGTTTCCAACCTGGAGTATATTGTTCAGACATAAAACAGTTTTGTCAGTGTTTCTTAGTGCCTGTGTGGATTTTTGTGAAAATGTAAAAGAGGAAACTTACATAATATTTCTCTTGGAATTTTAAGCTATATTTTCTTTACAGGTGTTTATAATATACCAATGCTTTTATCAAACAGAATTTTAAAAGGCATAATAAATTGTATTAAAGAACCAAAAGTTTTCCTGAGAATAAGAAAGTTTCATCCAATAAAATATTTTTGAAAGGCATGTTCCTCTGTCAATGAAAAAAAAAATATGTCTGTGTTGTGATATTAAAAGTGACATTTGTCTAATAGCCTAATACAATGTGTAGCTGAGTTTAATGTGTGGTCTTAGCATTCTTAAGGGAATTCTCACATTATACACCTGATGTATTAACCAGAATCTGTAAAATATGCTTATAAATCAGAAAAATAAATGGTTTCTCACTAAGTCAAAAAGAAAAAAGCTTATGTTTCCAATAAAAACAGGATCTCTCTTATTGTGTTTCCCGAATGGACTATAAAAAAAAAGTTGAAAGTTTACATTAAAAAGTTAATTCCTTTTAAGGAAGATGGGCTTTCTAGGAAGCAATTTAAGAATCTACCTGAATAAAGTATGTTTTATTTTCCTCTTTAGCCCAATCTTTACTTTCTTGACAACACACAAAGTTGTATGACTGAGCCTTAACTGAAATGTTGAGGGGAAAAAAAAAAGCTAAAAGGACTTACTGTATGTAGAGACATGATTCCCAGCAGTTCACCAGACATGACTTAGTTTATAGGGCAGAGTATAGCAGCTAATCCTCAGACTCTCCTAAGTACCAACTTTGATCTGTCCTCAGGCTCACTTTTCCCTCCCACTTCAAACCTTCATCCCTGGAATCTCCACCCACTATTTAAAAATTTGACCTTTCTCCCCTTGGGGACTGTTTTTTCCTCAGACTCCATTCCTTCTTCCTGTCAAACTAGAATGATCTTTCAAAAATTCCAGGGCTGTCCTAAGAGGGTTTTGTCCTTCATGTCCAGACATCTTCAAAGTCTTTCCATCAGGAAGAGTTGAAGATATGTCTCTTTTCTTTTTATTGATTAATTCATTGATTTAAAGTGTACAGCATGAGGTTGTGATGTATATATACATCGTGAAATGATTACTATAGTCAAGCAAATTAACATATCCATTCTCTCACTTAGTTACCTTTTTCTTCTTTTTTTTATGGTAAAAGTACCTAAACGCTATTCTCTAAGCAAATTTCCAGTATACAGTACTTTTTTATCAACTATATTACTCATGCTGTACATTATCTCTAGACTTATTTATCTTACATAACTGCATTACCTACATCTCCCCAGTTTTCCCCCCTGCTCCCCACCCCTGGCAACCACTATTCTACTTTCTGTTTCTATAAGATTACGCAGTATTTTTCTTGCTGTGCTTGACTTATTTCACTTAGCATAATGTCCTCTAGGTTCTTCCGTGTTGTTGCAAGTGGCAGGATCTCCTTTATAAGGAAGAATAATATTCATTCATATTGATATATATCTCACTATTTCTTTATTCATTCATCCTTTGACAGTCTGTTTTCTTTTGAATATTCATTTGGTAACTATTGGATTAACTTTGTGCAGGCTGTGAGTACAAACACAAACATATTCACATGTCCCAAGAATAAACACTAATTCTTAAACGCGAATTTAAACCCACGAGGAGGAAGAGAAATGTTTTTCTAACTGCCTTGTAATTTGCAAGGCCATAGCATTAATACACATGAGAGCTGGGATTAGCCACTCTGTTCCCCCTGCTGCTGTGGACAGAGTATACTTTCCTGGACCTTTGATGTTGAGCTCGACTATGCGATTTGCTTTGGCCAATGAAATATTAATGCATGTGATGAAAGCAAGGGCCTCAAATGTGCTTGTACAATCTGGCTTGGCTTTTGCTTTTTAGTAATCCAGTACTATGAGAAGAGAATGCCCCAAGAGCTACTGCCCCTTCAACCTGGTTTCCAGAACAGATACCTATAGAGCAGATCTAAGCCAGATCCACATTCTGGAACCAAGTCCAGCCAGCTCACAGCATGAAGCAGAGCTATCCTCATGAGTGCAGCCTAAATAAGCTGAACTTTTCACCTTGTCAACTTGTATAAGAACAAATTCTTGTTGTCGTAAGCCACTGAGTCTTGGAATAGTTTGTTATACAGACTTATTGTAATAATAAAACTGAAATAAAAGTTCCGTTTGTTCATTCTACCACCAATACCACCCCTTTCAAATTGTGTCTTCTTGAGCCTAGAGCATGAGAAAGAGCCAGTATTAAGCCATGTCCCTCTTAATGCTGATCCCATAGCTAAACAGAGGTCCTGCTCAAGCTTTGAAATTTTTATTTTTAAAGATCTGCCTAATGTAGTTTCTCCTGAAAGCAGAGCTTCAGAAAATGACTTCTTTATAGATAGTTTATTTAGGAGGTAATAGCAGGGAGCAGAAGTGACTCACACGTACGTGAGAGTAACATGGAAATGGTGATTAGTGTCCATTGGTGAACACATAGAGCTTCTGAAAGCCTGGAACGAACATTTCAACTGATTATGGCCTTGGTAAAAGACAACTCAGATCAGACACCTAAGCTACCTCCAACCTCACCCTCATCCAATGTCTTGGTATTTCCATTAGCTTCTCTCAGAATTTAGATGCAACTCCAGGGTAACAGGAAAAAAATATATGATTGACTGATATCAAGTTTACACTACTTATTAGAAAGGAAAATCTTCATAGAAACAAAATTCTGATATAAAAATGAAGTAATTTTTGCTCACCTGTGTTTTTGGCTTGCAATTTGTACACACTGCCTGTATGTTGCTATCTTTAAGTATTTTTAAGCATTACTCTATTGTCAATGTATGGATAAGGAGAGGACTATAGTCATCGTGTGTCTATTATTCTCCTGGCAGGTGTCAGGGAGGCAGAGACCACTTTCCTGGTTTCTGTACTGGGTCTCTGTCATGTGCATGACTTCAGTCAATTTGCCTGGAACACCACAAAGCACTTTCCCTCCACTCCACACCACAGACGCTCCACCTCCGCGCACCCTTATGCTGTGGGTATCTTTATTGAATATTTACCTGGAGAGGGAGCCACAATCTCAAAACATTCTCAGATTTGTTGCTGCAGGGTTGTCATGGTTGTTCCTTTCAGTTCCTTTATCCCTTTCCCCAGTAACCCCAGCGGCAGGTGATTTATAAACCTAGATGATGTTTTGATGACAGGAGAGCGGCCACCAGGCTTGGTTCTGCCTCAAATACTTTGCAGTTACTTCTTCATCATCACTTTTCTCTTTCCAGACACTACCAGGGCCCACCTCAAAACTCATTGCTGGGGAGGGTCCAGTGCTCTCCCCACTTCGTGCACAATTTTCAGTTTATGATCACAGTCACAGAAAAGAATGTCACTTGAGTGTTCCATGGTAGTGTGCATGATGACAGTCTGTTTGGGACGAGGAAATGCTTCTTGGGTAGTATAAATTTTGAACCAAAAATTTTAAGATAAGAGAGATTTATAATGAGAGAAATACATGGGTTGTTTCAAGTTCTCTTGCCCGTGAGAATCAGAATGAAGGAAATCCACCTGTGAGATCCTATTCAGCCCCTCAGGCCTTTCAGAGGTGAAACAAATCTACCTTGTTTATCTGAACATAAACTTCCTTGCCTCTGGTCATTCTTTACTGGTATTTGCTAAGCTTTCTGGACATGAATGAATGGCCCTCAACCTGCTGCCATCTTGTTATGATGCTATTTTACTTACAGAAACCAAAAAGCCACAAGCCTTAGGTTTTCTCAATTTGTTGCTATAAATGATATTGTTCTAATCATCAAAGAGCAAAAAAATGTCTGAAAATGTTACAGCAGCGCAGAGGGGCCAAAAGTGTGGACTCTTGAGTCAGCCATAAGTGAATCTGAATCTAGACTCTCCCACCTCCTACCTGTGCATGTCCTTGAGCAGTTTGCTTCACACTTCTGGGCCTTATTTTCCTTATTTATAATAATGAAGTTCTACCTACCTCTTATAGGTTTACTGTTAGGATTAAATAAGATAGTGCAGGGCAATAATTTAGTATGGTTTCTGTACAAAGTAAATATTCAGTAAATGTTAGTTTTTTTATTAGTGAGATTGTTGCTCTTGTTATTATTGTGGTGTTATGAAAAGAAAACAGATTTTAGAGGCAAACCGATTTGAATTTGTAGCTCCTATCTACAAATCCAATAAAGGAGAAAACATCAGAATTAATGAAGAAGATGGAAGTACTGTAAAATGTTGCCGGCTAAGATTGTGTTGCCTTGGGAATTGTCATTCCTACGTGAGCTTTCTTTTCCTAAGGCCACACTGGAAATGGTTTAGTCATCGCCAGTACAGACCGGACTGCAATGGGAAGGAAAGAAATCCTCTAAGGGACAGCTGAGTCTCAAAATGCAGTTCCCCAAGACCAAGGAAAGCCAGAGGCCAAAGTAAGGAGAAAGAAGATATTGAATAAAGAAAATAATTTAATTTTGTCTTATAGCCAATTACTTTCTGTACAATGAGCTGGAGTAACAGTTTTCAAATACAAAAATGTTATAAAGCATTGAGAGGTGCTGTAATAACAGAAAAACAATGAGTTCTTTCTTAACTATATTCACAGCATAGTGCACTACTTAATTAAATTCTCACAAGAATTGTAAAACAAATACAAGATAAATAGTATTATTGTCCTTATTTTGAGAATTAGAAAATTGAGGCAGAGAGGTAATGTGGTTTGCTTAAGGATTTACAGATAGCAAATAGAGCTGAGATTACTGGAAGTAATTCCAGAATCCAGGCTATGCCTTATGCTAATCCGAGACAAAAAAAGGTGATGTAACATTTCAGAAGATATTTATAGTATGGGAATCAAATGAGTACTGTGTGTCTTATGCTATCGATTCTTTTTTTGCTATTTGAAATAATAAATTTTGCAAACTGATGCTTTACTAGGCAATCTCATTCTTCCAGGGATACCTAGATAGAGTTTATACACTTATTTACTTAGGATTTTGGAAACCTCAATAAATGTAAAAGTGAGAGAAGAAGTTTTCCTTGTTAATCATCATTCCTTGGCCTATCTTGAAATGGACCAAAGCTCTCAGGGAGCAACAGATCAACCTAATAACTGAGACATCCCTTGGATCAAGAATTGACCCCAAAGCTCTTAGGGAGTAACACACCAACCTAATAACTGAGGCATCTCTTGGATCAAGAATCAACTCCGTATGAATTCATGTGTAGACTAGCCCCAGGGCTGCTAAAACATACTGAGAACCAGGGTATTGATTCTAGGATTAGTCTACTATGTTGGGCCATTCTATTTTTGTCCCTGTTTCTTGGCCTTCCTACCTTGAGGCTAATGTATCATCTTCTTTTTCTAAGTTTTCTGAAGCATTCTTCAGCATATTGATCATTGGGGTGTGTGTGTGTATTTACATGTTTAAAAAGGATTCCCTGGTCTTGTACATTTGTGGAAAAACTTGAGTTTTTGCATTTCTTCGTGGTAGGACTTCTCAGGAGGTTTTTTTGGTTGTGTTTTTTTTTTTTCTTTTTCTTTTTTCTTTTTTTTCCAGACAGAGTCTTGCTCTGTCACCCCAGGCAGAGTGCAGTGGCTTCATCATACCTCACTGCAACCACCAACTCCTAGGCTCAAGTGATCCCCCTGCCTCAGCCTCCCAAGTAGCTGGGACTATAAGCACACACCACAATGCCCAGCTATTTTTTCTATTTTTAGTAGAGATGGGGTTTTGCTCTTGCTCAGGGTGGTCTTGAACTCCTCAGCTCAAGAAATCTTCTGGCCTCAGACTCCCAGTGTGCTAGGATTACAGGCACAAGCCACCATGCCCAGCAGGAGTTCTTTTAACATACTGATGTGCTCTATGATTCTTCAAGATGAGGGTGCATTTCTTCAGACAGAATCCCTTTTTCCTGGAGCATGTTCCAGGACTAGTGTTCTCTCAGCTCACTTGGGGAAACATTATCTTTCAGTCAACTATCTCCAGTTAATAATTTCCCAGTTTGATTCTGGGCAAGGCTTATGATCACCATATGCTTGATTATTTCTGAGAACTTATGGCTCATGCCTTCTTGTTTCAGTAGAAAATAATGCAGTACCAGTCAGCTGACAGAAAACAGGTGCCAACTGAGGTCAGTGAGGAACATGAGTCAGAGTCCTACAGCAGTGAACCAAGGCGGGAGTTGAAACTCATCTTCATAAGGGAAGACAACTCAGATGTGAGAAAAGGAGAGGGAAGCCACCTAGTCACTCATGTCCATAGCAAGTAGAGTGGCCATTGTTCTAATTTGTTGAGGACAGCCTTGGTTTATCCCTGTTGTCCCAGCATAACTATTTTAAGAGTACCTTGTACAATGATTATATCCTGTTTCTAGAACACAGGTGTGGATTGTCTTCTTGGCGTGCAGATGATAATGTACTTCCTAAAATGTCTTGTTCCCACCACAACTGTGGAGCCTCAGAATTAGGAGGGATTATCTATTTTTCTACCCAATCTTTCCTACATGGGAGATGGACGCTGGGGAGGATTCTCAGAAAAGTGTTGCTCCTTAATAAAAAGAGGTGCAGGGAAGGAAATGTCTTGTGTTTGTCCATACCGCACTGCGTCTATGTGGAATGCCTGGGACTTAGACAGCCATCTTGGGACCTTCTTATAACAGCGTCCATTTCTGAAAAGTTTCCCTAATTCAATAAGCTTCAGGTCCCATAAAACCTGGATCTGCCTCTTGCTCAAGTCCCTGACCTAAGTCACCAAGTCTATGAACTCTATCTCCTGAGTGTCTTCCAAGTCTGCCCACTTTTCCATCTCCACAGCCACCATCCTGGTCCACACTGCCATCTTCTTTCACATCGTTAGTACAAAAGAGTTCTCCCTGGTCTTCATTCATACTGTGATGTTTCTAAATTGTATATCTTATCACTCTCTTCTTGAAAACCCACTGTACAATACTTAGGATAGGACCAAAATGCTTAACCTAGGTCAGAAGCCCTGGAGAATTTGGCCTGAACCTGTCTCTGTAGCTCTATGTCATCTCACTGCCCCATTCACTCTCTGGGTATAGCACACTGGCCTTCTTCCCATTACTCTAACGCTCCAAGTTATTATTCTCAGTCATGCTATTCTGTCAGAAATGCTCTTCTTCCATTTCCTTTCTGGTTAATTCTTTTCTACTCACCCTTCAGAGCTCAGTTCAAAAATCCCTTCCTCAGGGAAGCCTTTCTGACTACTGTACCAGCTTAAGTCAGAACCTCTGATATGCTCCTATATAGCATTTATCACAAGAGCAACCATGTACATAATTAATTGTTTAATGTCTGTCTTCCTGGACGGAATGTAAGCTCCACGAGTATCTCTTGTGCTAACCCCTCTATCCTCAAAGATTAGCACAGTTTATTGTACAATACGGAGGATACCAATAAATACTTATGGAATACCTTGTTGAGCATTTGATTTATCTGCAGGGCCATGATATGCTTTGGAAATGAGAATTGGGGAAATCAAATTCACCCTTCTCAAGCAGAATGAATTGGCAGTGAGCATTTCTGCCCTAGGGTTGCAGCACAGGTACTGGCTCTCAGCAATGCTCTGGGCTCAAGCTGAGGTGGGTTTTGATTCTGATTCTGTGACTAAAAATCTGGGTGACACTGGATGAATTATTCTTCCTTTCCATGTCTCAGTTTATTCATCTGTAAAATAGGAAGAGTAATTTTACTTACCTCATATTTTTATTTGCTTATTTGTTATACATTTATTAAACACCTACTATGTGCCAGGCACTCTGATAGAGGCCAGAAATAGAGTAATGTACCACATGGACACACCCTCTGCCCCCATGGGCACTGTTTTATTCATCTTTGTATCCCCAGTCCTAGCACAAGGCCTGGTATGTAACAGTAGTTTAGTATGTGCCTGTTGAATTAATTAATATGGTTTTTTATTTCCCCACCCATTTAATATGCAAATGAGATGAAAGTGCCAAAGAGTAAAAGTAAAGAAGAATAATAGCTGATACCCACGGAGGACCCACTGGGTGGTAGGCAGAATGCTGAGCCCAGTACATGAATTCTTTCGCTGAGTCTTCATTCAATGATGTAGATCCACTTATTATCATCCCCTTTCTACAGAGAGGAATTGCAGTAGCAGCACAAACAGCAGAAGTCACTTGATCAAGGTCACAGAGCTAATAAATGGAGATGATGCATGAGCACAGATAACTTCACCACACTGACAACACCCCGAAGTTGTATCAAACTCTAGCTGAAAATCCAGAGTCCCCAGGAAAGAGAAAATGAAAAGAGGTGTTCAAAGTTCAGAAAGAGAAACAGTGACATCAGAAAAGCAACAGGGAAATATCTTTCTTTCTCTGGCTATTTACATCCAGCTGCTTAGTTATCTATGAAGACCTCATACACCTTTTTTCCCTCTTCTGTTTTTATGTTCTATGTCAAGCAATAATAATAGACTTAGCTATGTCAGGCTGCATAGTTTTATTTAATTCTATATTGTACGTCATCAGTTGAAGCACTGGATCATAAGAATGCCATATAATTCTGTGTACTTTGATAAGGAAATGCACTTAAAACTGAATTGTAGTCGGCTGATTATTCCTTATACTGATTTCAAAGTAGCCTGATGAAGTAACGTAATAAAAGCTAGACAAAGAAACAAGCCATATGTTATATGTACTAAACACAAGGAAGCCAGACAGAAAACTAGTACCTGAGATCAAAAAGGTGCGTGTGTGACATGGCAAAGCAAATAGCTCCCCTAGGAGACCAAGAGGGCACTCACCAGCACGCCTCAGTAACCAAGTCCAACAATGTTTGGTGCACGTCAGCAAAGTATTTCAAAGGGCTTTTGAAAGCTTCGTTTTTCTTTTTGACTTCTCTTGATCAGTTATTTGTGTACTGTTATTGGTCATAACACCCAATTTCACATTAAAATCACGAGGTCATCCTAACTTATTGCTGAATACATTAACTTGCTTGGTATAGCCTCATGATATTCACATGCAAAATTCTCCAAGAATAATTTACTAGGGTAGCAGTTCTTAAAGTTTTTGGACTGAGATTCCCTTTACACTCAACATTATTAGGACTTCAAAGAGTTTATGTTTATGTGGGCTACATCAGTTGAAACTTTCTGTATTTAAAATTAAAATTGAAATAATTAAATATCTATTTATTAATGCATTTCAAAATTACAATAATAATATCATTGTATATAGCATATTAGCATAATTAACATATTTTTATGAAAAATGATATTTCTGAAACAAAATGTTAGTGAGAAGCATGGCATTGTTTTATATTTTTGCAAATCTCTTTAATGTCTGGCTTAATAGAAGAATTCTGGATTCTACTGTCTACTTTGGCATTCAACTTGCTGCAATATGAGGTTTTGGTTGAAGTAGATGAAGAAAATACAGCCACATATAGATATAGCTGCAAGAGGAAGGAATATAGTTGTGGATATTCTTTGATACTACACAGAGACTTAACAAATAGTTTCTTAAAATCTACCAATGTAGACTCTGAAACTGTATCAATAAACTTTTTATACTCTCTTAAATTAAAATCCTTTGGTCTATCTTGAATGTTGAATAGAGCTTTTATCTATGCATAATTTTGGAACACCATGCATCTTTATTTGGATAATGTTGATTCACTGAGTTACGCAGATGTTCCAAATATTGACACATTTCATCATAACATATTTTTGAAAATCACATTAGTTAATATTATCACCAATTTCATACGAAAAGTATAAGTATTAAGAAGCCGTCAAGGTCATGGTAGTAGACATAGTTTTCTAAAACTTTAATTTCACTTAAAAGCTCAAATTTTATCATTGGAAACAAATACCTTTAGTTGTTTTCCCTGAAATGACAGGCTCCTTTTATTCATTTTAAAGAAAATTTCTGCCAAATACCTAGGTCAGAATAACCACAGTTTGTCTTTCTTTCTTTTTTCAAGTAAAAATGGTGTATCATGCAAAAAGCAGCTAGTTTAGTTTACAACTCAAACAATTGCACAAATGCTCCTCTTCAAGACAAGAATGTTAATTTGGCATGCAACGAAGCCTTTATGTAAACTTCCCATTTCATCTCCCAATTTAAAGGCACATATTTAAGAGTCCATGTTTAATTTTTTACTGCTTCGCCAAGTGTATTCTTAACTGTATCTGGCTTTTTTTTTTTTTTTTACATTAGAAAAAAATTGTGATTGTGTGATGGTGAAGAATACAATGAACATTAGCACAGTTTGGTGTTACTGCCTTGATTCTTACTAAGGTATCATCATAGCCTTTGTACTATCAGTGTAAATGTCAACAAAGTGAAAAAGGCAAATCACATCAGGATTATTATCAAAATAATTTTGGCTTTACAGACACCCTTAAAGGATATCAGGACTCCCAGATGTGTGTGTGGACTACACTTTGAGAACTACTGTGTTAGAGAATTTTTAATA
>NW_012137747.1:2605430-2606505 GCF_000956105.1 Propithecus coquereli | reverse complement strand
ATAATCTGTATAGTATATACTATAGATATTAGATCTATAGATCTTAAGATCTAAGTATATAATACAGTACTTGTCACCACACTGTACATTAGATCTCCAGATCTTAATTATCTTGCGTAACTGAAACTGTACCCTTTGACCAACATTTCCCCATTTCTCTCTCCCCCTTGCCCACTAATCCCTGTCAAATGCCGTTCTACTCTGCTTCTGTGAGTTTGACTCTTTCAGATTCCACATGTAAGTGAGATCATGCAGTATTTGTCTTTCTGTGTCTGGCTTATTTCATTTAGCATAATGTTTTCGAAGCTCATCTATGTTGTCACAAATGGCAGGATTTCCTCTTTTTTAAGGCTGAATAATATTCCATTGTGTATATATACTACATTTTTTCTTTATCCATTCATCAGTTGATGGACATTTAGGTTGCTACCATATCTTGACTATTGCAAATAGCTCTGCAATAAATGAAAAGTGACTTTTTAAGAGTATATTCATTGATATGGAAATGTGTTCAAGGTATACTGTTGAATGGGAAAAAAACATGTTAAAATATAGTGTGAATGGTAAGATCCTATTTTGTGAATAAATATGTGAACACTTGCACACATATACAATCATGCATTGCTTAATGATTAGGATATATCCTGAGTAATGTGTCGTTAGGCAACTTCATTGTTGTGCAAACATCATAGAGTGTACTTACACAAACCTAGATGCACACCTATTGGACACATAAACTATATGGTATAGCTCCTAGGATAATACAGTATGTTACCATCCTGAATACTGCAGGCAATTGTAACACAATGGTAAATATTTGCATATCTATATCTTATATTTCTATATTTAAATATAGAAAAGGTATAGTGAAAATAAGGTAAAAAAGATAAAAAAATGATACACCTATAGAGGGTATTAACCATGAATACATTGCAGAACTAGAAGTTGCCCTGGGTGAGTCAGTGAGTGCGTGGTGAGTGAATGTGAAGGCCTAGGACATTACTGTACACCACTGCTGACTTTATAAAGTATACTGAGGCTGCAGCGAATTTATTAAAAAATATTTTATCTCTTC
>NW_012137747.1:2597404-2604379 GCF_000956105.1 Propithecus coquereli | reverse complement strand
TGGTAAATACATAAACCGGTAACATAGTTGTTTATTATCATTATCAAGAATTATATGCTGTACATGATTGTATGTGCTATACTTTTATACAACTGGTAGGTTTGTTTATGTCAGCATCACCACTAGCATGTAATAGGTTGTACTATGATGTTAGGATGGCTACATCATTGTACAATAGAAATTTTTCAGCTCCATTATAAACTTATGGGACCGCTGTCATATATGTGGTCCATTGTTGACCAAAATGTGATTATTTGGTACACGACTATACACAGAAAAAAATATGAACAAAGATACCGTGATAATAACATGTGATATTAGAGGGTGATGGTCTTATGGGGGATATATCAGTCAGGTTTCTCCAGGAAACAGAATTAATAGGAGATACATATATAAAGAGAGAGGTCTATTTTAAGTAATTAGCTCATAAAACTGTAGGGTCCGGCAAGTCCAAAATTTATAGGACTGGCCAGTAAGCTAGAAATATAGGCAATGGTGTCTAGCGCCCCACTGACAGGTACAGTGAAGTCATCTTTGTTCACACACGCACATTACAGTTCACTCTCCTTGGCTACCAGGTTACATTGATGTCTCGCAAACCGTTCTTGTTATATTAACAACAGCTGCATACCTTCCAGGCAGCCCTCATATACGCGCAGTAAAAAATGAAAGAAAATACATCAAAAAGCAAATAAACAGTTATCCCAGATGATGATTCAGAACAATTTTTATTTTCTTCATGCTATTTTATAAACTCTTGAAAATGCCCAAGATTTTTTTCCTTAATGCCTCTCCTTGTACAGAGATGGAGAAAGTTGAGAAAAAAATTTATTTAAGCAAGAAAAGAACTTATATATTTGAAGACCCCCCTGAAAAACTCTATCAGATTCTTTCATTCTATGGTCACTTCCAATCTTCCCTTTCCGATGCCCTCCTATCAATTGTAGCTGAGATGACACTGCCCCTCTGTTACAGCTGTTCATTTCCGTTATTCTGGTCAGGATTCTTAGTTGCAAATCACAGGATAATTTCTAACTACTTTAAGCAAAATAGGATTTATTAAGTATATTAGAAACTTTGTCAGAACCTCAAGGACAGCCAGAGAGCTAGACTTAAAAGGCTAAGCAGCTAGAAATACAGAACAATGCCCCTCTACCTGTGGGGGGAAGCAACCCTGCTGCCACCACCCACTTCTCTGCCCTGATTGTACCTGAGACTGAGCACCAGAAACTCCACCACTGCAACCCCAAGAGAACCAGAACTCCTCTGCCAGCACACCTGCCAGAAAATTGATGTCTTTGTGACCACATCCAAACATTGCTCCCTTTTCTCATCAGTATCTGGTGGGGGTGCACCCAAAAGAGGAAATCTAGCTCATGCGCTTGTATCTTAAGCAGCAAGAAATTCTGATGCAGTTTTTACATCATACTTTGACAGGGCAGGACTCAAAACGTGGACAGCTATCAGACCTAAGAGGGTGTTTTCAAAAGACGTTGAGCAGCCACAAGTGCCTGCTGTATCCATTGACACATGGATTACTCAGATTGATACAGGAAGAATAGTGTAGAGTAAGGCATTCTCTTTGTTTACCATTCCTACCTGTCTCACCTTGAGCCTGGAGAGTGGAATCAGAAATTATTCCAGGAGAGGATGCTTTCCATTCTACCTCCTCTATGTCAAAAGTTCCAGAACACAGCAAATATGCACAGGTCTATAAAGGTTTTGGGGGGAATGTCCTTTTCTAAAGGATTTGCTTGTTTTCTGGAAATGGATCTGCATTATATGGCCCTAAATATTTCCTGCTGATTTCTCACTTGTCATATTAGCAAGAATCAGATAAAGAAAGAGGGAGAATGTTTTGAATCCAACAAAAAGATGATATAACTGTGTTTGGATCAGAAAACATACGGTTCAGGCAGACATTGCTTTGGTGCTGTGGAAATTCATCTTTTCTCCACCAATTATATCTGAGTAGCTGGCAATTATCCTACTTGGAGTGGAGTGTAACATGTTTTCTACATAAGATGCCCAATCTTAATGTTTTTGCACATGTTTTATGTCAACTCCACATGTGAAATAGAATAGCAAGTCCTACTGCCCACACTCAGATTAAGCAAAACATCAACTCTTTCAACAAAACAACCAGTTCAAGAAGATAGCAAGGAAGCCCAAAGTATTCTGGGATCTTGGTAGTTTGAGATTTTGTAGTCAGGTTTCTTCCCACCATTCACATAGCTAGAAAAATAATCTGTTAAGGTCTTTCCTCCAGAGATTAAGGAAAATGACAAGACTTCTCATTGCTCCAACAACTCAGATTCTACCAATATGAAATCACGTGCTCCATGTTCATCATAATCAGCCTCATAGATGACAAAACCGCTTACATAGTGCTCTTAAGCATTACAATTCCATTCTTAGATGTGAAGATATTCACAAGTTTGTCTTCAAAGAGAGTAGCTGCTTTTGTTCCCTATGGCAATGTCCACAGGGCTGCAATGCTTCCAGGATAAGAAGCAATTTTCTGGAAGCCATACACCTTACTGACAAAGGAAAACTAGCTATTCCTGAAAAAGACAAATGGCTACATTATCTGTGGAATATTTTTGGCAAAAGCAGAAAAGATTAAGTTGATCTACCAGCATTAGAGAGTTCTGTTGCATTTGTCTACCCATTTTGGCAGAGAAAAATAACACATTTTTACAGAACCTAAGATATTTCATGTCCTACCCTGAACATTACACGAAGAACCTATTATCCATTATAAATAATCCCTTGGTGCTCTCTGTCATCTCGTTCCCAGCTCACAAGTAGAAATGATCCTGAGGCCTTAATTGGTTTTCATAGGTCATCATCACTGTCATCCAGGGCTCTTGGAGGAGCAGAATGAAAAAGGCAGGTAACGTAATCAGCTGTCAGAGTGCTCAGCTTTTCCTTGTAAGACAATCCTGCCTGTCAAATGGAGAGAAAGTATTACAGTGGAAAGACATGCATGTCTGAATTCAGGCAGTTGCTAAGGATTCTTTCATGAGAAAGAAAGCAAAAAAAAAAAAAATTGTTGGATCAGTTCAAAAGAAAGAAGATGCATTTCCTAATTAGCAATTTCCTTTCCTAGATGTGCCTGGATATTGCACGAAATAAACTCAGAACTAAATGCCAAAGCCAGTGAGAAAAGATCTGCGGTTCACCTTAAGAGCCTGATCACAGAGAACAAAGAGAAGGATATAGCCAGCGGCTGGAAGTGGGGTTTCAGTGACGGGACTAACGGAGAATAACTGTGAGCCTGCAGGAAGCGCAGTGGCTCCACTCTTGTTCTCAAAACCTGGGCAGAGACACAGATTGTAAGGGTGTCTGTTGAAGCTCTGCTTCATTGGGGTAAGTATAATATTGGAAAAAGAGACATCCAGGAGCCAGTGTTCTAAGATGATGACACAAAAGGTGCTCCCTTAAGTCTGCCTTGATGGTGGCTCAGGCTGAGGGTATCCATAAAGCAAGTAAAGAAGGTCACAGAAGGTAAAGGAAATAGGAGAGTGGGGCAGTCTCAGGAAAGGCAGAAATCTGGTAGGCTTTGGTCAGGAAGGTGTGAGGGGCTGCCCAGCAGGATTTATTGCTTTTGTAGAGACAGGAACAGACAGCATTTAAATCTGGAAGGGGCTAGAACCCCCTGGCCACTCCCCAACCCTGGCATTAGACTTGCTCATCCTCTGCCCACGTCCTGTGATATCTACATTGGAAGGCAATGCAGGTCTCCCTGATGGGTCTGGCCCCTTTAAGAGTGTTCTGCTGTTTCTTCGTGCCAGGGGGGTTGAAATTCCCAAAGTCCTCCTCCTGCAGGTTCTGTGGTTTCTGAGGACAGCTACCACAGTACCCATTGGGTGGAAGTGCCAACTCTGGCCAAGATCTGGTCAAATTCTGAAGGTCATGAGTATAACTTATATGTCATCAAATTCATGGATAAAGGGAAAAAGATAAAGGATTGAAGAACAAAGCTCTCAGGAAATTCTATCCAAAATGGAATTTGAGAGGATGAGGAATATCCAGGCAGCACTGAAGGAGCCATGTGATGTTTCCTAAACAGTGTATTATAGTGTCCAAATCATCCTGGGCCCCAGTCCTGGCTGTTCCACTTACCACCTGTGGGAAAATTACCTAAACTCTCAGAGCCTCAATTTTTCTCATCTCTAAAACAGAAGTGACCTCTGTTTAACAGAATTTCTAGGAGAAAACTAATGCAAAGAATTTCTTCACAGTATTTCTACTTAATAAATGTTAGTTTTTAAAAATAAATTTAATCAAGGGCAAATTATTGGAAGAAAAAATCAGAAAGTGAGGTAGAGGAGTTCGTATCAGTAATAACAAAGGCAGCCTGATATACTGCTTTAGTATTGGAATATAAGATTCCTTTTGGCTCTATATTGGTCATAAATCCTACTGTGTTTGAGGTTTTTTTTTTTATTTTCTCCTGTTGCCTTTGGGATTTTTTTTTTTTTTTTTTTTTACAACTATTTTAACTGCTAGATCTGGAGTGCTTTTAAAGGCTAGAATAGACTAATATGAATGGGTATTTACTGAGAACCTACTACGTGCTAGATGCTATGACAGGCAAAGAAAACCCAATACCTAGAATGGTTTCTTCCTTCCTGTAATTTATTAGTGAAAGAGACATAGGACCTCCTAATGGAAGATAACAAAAGGGAAGTGCGATTTCACACCTTGAGAATCTAGTCCCTTAATAAAACATTTCATCTCCATGTCACTGGCAATAAATGTTTCTGGAAGAAGAAAGGAGGAAAGAAAGGGAGAGCAGGCAGGAAGTGTGCTATTGGAAAATGAAATAAATGTGAATATGCTAAGCCTTTGTCCCATACCTTATTGACATTTGACAGCTATCCAAGTAGGACTCCCCTCTCTCATGGGCTGCCACAGGATTAGTGTAGTATCTACAGGAGGTAGGGAGTTTATTGACTAGCCTAGTTAATGATGACCTTCCTGGAAACTGTGCCAGAACCTCTGAGTTTTATTTTTTTCCTTTGTAGTAATAATCATGTTTTATCAGCTTTTCTACATAATGACCTATGGAAATGAGCCAACCATGGACAAATGACTCCATTTACCTAGCTCTGAGCTACAGATGGCCTGGTGAACACTGTGAGCTAATGGAAAGCTAACACATGCTGGTCTAGGTCAACAGCTGTTTCCATTGTAACTGTGGCCCGCAAGACGCAGGTGTATTTCATGGGCCCTTATGTAGACTGCCATCTGCTCAATGGATGTTCTTCATTTCTTTTAAATATGAAGATAGATAACAGGAATCAGAAGTGTGAATGAGTACATTATCGACATTAACTTGGCTTCTTTTAGGTCTCCATGGTTGGGGAGCCCTCCAGTTTGACAGTACCTCAAGTTTACTCACAGCTCTTCTATGGGGAAAATAGGAATGGCATGTGCTTTCTTCTGTCATTTTGCTTGCAGATTTGCTTTTTATGTACTTTCTTGATTCCACCACATCAGATCTCTCTGAAGTAATAGTTGCACCATGTAGTTGAAGAAGTCAGGCTGGGCCCTTACCATCCACACTCTTTACCATATTCCCACTCCAAATATGAAGACGGTGGGGATAAAGCCTCAGTACTGACTCCTAGGCCTAACTTTTACCATGAATCAGTGCCCCTCTCCCTGTGAATTTCAGTATTCTGTGTGTATAGGTTGGTTGAAGTTGTGGGGGTAAGAATTAAAGGACCAGTTTGGCCCCGAAGGGGTGTTTGGCAGCTCCATGTTGCTCTCTTCAGTTGATAAGGTTCTATATTGCCTGCTGTACTCAGTTTGGGGTGTTTAACTGAACTTGCAAGAAAATAAGCCCAGTTCCATTCAATATCCTTTTATACCTGCTTGCTTGTTTTTGGTCTTTCTCATTCCCAGAAATAGCCAGGAATCTATTATTGTCACTGTTTTATACCAAGAGCCTCTAATACTGTCTGGTACATACAAGTTTCTGGTCCTGGTTCTACTACCGTGCTGCCTAAGGTAGTGTGGTCTTAGGCAAGTCAGAACAGCATTTAAATTCTCTGGGCTTGCATTTCCCCACTTACTATTTCTTAGATTACTTATATACAATAAGCTAGGAAAGATATTCAATATCTCCTATAATCATTTCCATATCACAGGGAAAATGGTGATAATTCTTAGCCATTCAGATCCTCTTTTATTTAGTTTGAACTATATGAAATTGTTATTTTGAAGGTCAAAAACAGTTGAAAAGCAGAAATTCCATGATTTAACCTACTTCATGACATACATTTTTATTATGTACGAGGTATTGTTGTCAGACATTGGGGATACAACTGTGAACAAAAAGAGATAAAACCCGTTTTTATTGACCTTACATTCTAATTGGAGAAAACAAAGATAAACAAATTAACAGATGAAAATATAATGGGCCATACAGTGATGAGAGCTTAAAAGGAAAATAAAACAGGATAAAGAGATAGTCCCTTGAGGGCGAGGGCAACATACTAAAAAGAGGAGGATGTAGGGAAATTTACCTACTGAAATGTTGAGACTCTCAACTATTCTTCCTTACTTGGTGCTCAGATTTCTGGCAGCTGGATGATTAGACATCAAAAAGGAGATTAGAAGATCTTTTCCTGAAAAACATGATCATCCTAAGAGAAAAGACCTAAAGGTATTAATGTTGGGTGTTCATTAACAAAATCACTCAGCCAGATTATGTTAGATTGATGCTCTACCACACAGCTTCTAAAAGAGCCTTTTGTGACCCATAGTTAAATGTGAATAGGCAGCTAAGGACTGCCAGATATTTGAGGAAAGCCCCTAATCTGAAGGTTAGAAGAGAGAGCCAACAAGCAAAAACAATAACTTAGAAGAAACAAAGACTTCTCAAGGAAAAGAAAACTTCAAAAATGTTTGACATCTTCAGAGAGAGAAGAAAAGAAATAGATGTGTTTAAAAATAAATTTA
>NW_012137747.1:2585479-2595567 GCF_000956105.1 Propithecus coquereli | reverse complement strand
CTGAAATAAAAAAAATAAAAATAAAAAAAATAAAAATTAAAATTAAAAAAGAATTCCAGGGAGATGGTGAAATGCCAAACCCACAGCTCTGCAGCAGGCTTAGAAATCAGCTACTTCCTACCAGAGTGGGTCAGAGGCACTGAGAGGAAGAACTGAATGTGTCTGAGATTTATACACAGGGAAGTGAGTTTGAAAATAATTCTATAGAAACTGAAAACAATTATTTTTAAAAAGACAATTCGTAACTACAGGGAAAAACAGAAAGAGAAATGAAGGGAAGGGAAGAAAAGCAATTAAAGAATGCTATATGGTTCAGCTGTGGAAATGTTTACATAGTTATACTATAAAAATATTGAATATTAATATAATCAAATTTCATTATATGTGGGTGAGGAGGACAATGGGGGAGATGGTATAAAAGCACACTAGGCCTTCATTTTCTATAGCAGGAAGTCAATATTTAATGCCTAAATGCAAGAATCAAATATATATAAAATATATAATATTAATATTATATCATATGTTATATTTTATTATATATCATGTTATTTATTATATTTATCTTACATATATAGTGTATATAATTTATATTATATGCAATATAACTAATACTTAGAAATATATATTTGCATGTATGTATATTTATATATTTATAAATAGGCATGTTATTTAAAGAAATGAAAGTACCATATTTCGTCAATTCTGAGACACACATTTTTTTTTACGTTTCAGCATCTCCGTAATCAGGATACGTCTCAACCCGTGGTGTGTCATACTTCCGCCGGCAGCATTTGTTGCATCGTAGAATCACAGGCATTGTTGATTTAATGAATGTGGCCAATATCAAAAGAATCAGCTGAAGGAGTTCAAAGGGCTGCTTCTGAGAAACAGTGACCAGGGCTGGTGTGGCAGTAAGGGGCTGCTGTTTTAGTAACAACATTTTGAAGTTATTTGACTCTCTATATTTACGTGCACTTTATTTTTAAAAATTGTTTAAAAAATTTTCTATTGGCTGCTTCGTGGAGAAACTTCACTAAGAGGACAAGATTAGGAAGAGTGAGGTGAGTAGGGGCTTTGCTCAGAGCAGAATTAGACCAGCGATAGCTTGGACTCAATTGAAAATAATGGAAGTGGTAGTAAGTGGTCAGATTCTTGATATGTATTTAAAATAAAGCTGACCCAATTTACCAATATATTCAATGTGGAATGTGAGCGAAAGAGGAGAATCAAACATGACTCCAAGGTTTTTGGCCTGAGCAGCTGGAAGAATGAAGTTTCAATTTCCCGAGATGTGGAAGATTATAAGAAAAGCAGGTGTATTCATGAAGGTTCTCCAGAGAAACAGAACCAACAGGATATAGATAGATATAGATGTAGATACCTAAGAGGAGACATTATGAGAATTGGGACATGCAATTATGGAGGCTAAGAAGATCTGCAACATATTGTCTGCAGGCTGGAAAGCCAGGAAGGCTGGTGATGTAATTCAGTCCGAGGCCAAAGGTCTTGGGTGAAGGAAGGTGGGGAATCGTTGAAATCCTAGACTCTAAAGGTCCTAGATCCAGGAGCTCTGCTGTGCAAGAGCAAGAAAAGATGAATATCCCAGCTCTGAAGACACAAAATTCACCCTTCGTCTGCCTTTTTATTCTTCTTAGGCTCTCAACAGACTGGATGATGCCTGTCCACATTGGTGAGGGTGGATTCTCTTTACTCAGTCTATAGATTCAAATGCTGTCATCTGAAAACACCGTCACGGACACATCCAGAAATAATGTTTTATCAGCTATCTGGGCACTCCTTAATTCAGTCAAGCTGACACATAAAATCCATCACAGCAGGTTAAGGAAGGGGGAAGATGAAGAGTGTGGTTGGATTATATAAGTTTGGATGCCTATTAGACAACTAAGCAGAAGTGGTTAGTAGGCAAATAATATACCCAAGTGTGAAATGCTCTCCTAGCTAAGCTGAAGATAAAATTTGGGTTCCTTTCTTCACTTCCCTATCCCCCCCCTCTAAACAGTATGGTTATGTATTGCTTGCTTTTATAGATAGTAATAAACTAAGTCTTAGTTTTTGTTTATGTACTTATTCAAAGAGAAGTCTATAAGTATTGATTTTTAAATCAACCTATCTTTGTAAGTTTCTGTTTCCCTCTGGTATTGTCAACAAATGCTGGCCATGGCCATGTGAGACTGCATACCTGTCCACAAAACCTAAGCACTCCTTACCAAGATTTGGGTTCCTTTAGGCAGAATTGATTCCATTCTGGGAATTGTGTTAAAAGGGATGTTGTAACTCCTGTTGATGGAAACGGATACCTTCTAGGTGGACAAAAAGCTAAAACCAGGATGGTTTTAGCACTGAACCATGGATGCCAAATTTCTTGAGTAACACAATTTTAAAAGCCCTCTGAACCCCCTGGAAACAGGTGCCTGGTCCACTGATAGTCAATTACATTATATCCAATTCCACACACACATACATACACTCCCAAGCAATGAAAGAAAAATTCAGTGAGTCAGATGAAGCAACTTGTGCTAACTTTCTTCGAAGTAACACTAAAGTCCCTGATTTTTCCCTCTCACCAGACTTTTTTCTCATCAGACATTTTAATTCAAATGACACATTTCTCTTTGAAAAATATTCCGAAAGATACAGAGGAAATCCTTTCTAAACAAGAAAACATATATCAACATGGTAAAATCTTAAGCACCTTAAAGAAAGGCTCTTCATAAAATTCTTTCTTGAGTTCTAGCCAATCTTTGGCCATCGCACTGTGCCCACCTTGTGGGTGATGGGCAGATCTGATAGACCTCTCTAATATTTGAAGTGTCAGTGTGGTCCTGAGATGTGATTGGCAGGGTGGGTGCATACCCAAAGGCTAATGCCAGAAGAGTCATGAAGTTACCCACCCAACAGTTGTTTTGGTCTCTGCAATTGGAGGCATTTCTGTGAGTTCACTCTTTCTTTTAGAAAATCTGGTGAACTTTCCATTTCTTTCAATAGTTATTATTCTGTACTTCAAATTCCTCCACCTCCCTCTCTATCCCTAAGCACTTAAAACAAAATATTTGATCATTTTTCTAGCAATATATAGTTAAACAGAAAAGAACAAGTGGGTTATTTTCACCAATTTCTAGTGACAATTTAAAGACTATTTCTACCAATTTTTATTCTTGTAACACCCACACTACCTTTTCCCCCCAGTCTTTCTTTCTTGTAAAAATGACTCCAAATATATAATACAGGTGTACAGTAGACATATAATATACACCCTTTACCAATCAACATAGATTGATTATACTATGGTAACAAACGTCCGTAACTCTCAGTGGCTCAAAGGCAGCAAAGGTATATTTCTTGCTCATAACACATTTCCCCCGTGTGCCAATTGAGGCCTCTGCTCCCTGTCACCTTATCCTCACCCTAGGACCCAGCCTGAGAGAGCAGACACAATCTACATTGCCCATTGCTGAGGCAGAGGGTAGAAGCGGCACAGCAAAAAATGCACTGGTTCTTAAACTTCCACCAGAAGGGACATGTATGCCACTTTCATTGTATTTCTTTAGCCATAGCAAATCACATGGCCAAATCTAACTTCAAAGCGTCAGATAAATATATATATTTTTTGCAGATGGGGTACTGAATATTAGCAAACAGTTATACAGTCTATTATACACACTCAACTATGGAGTTATAATGCATGTGCTTTTATATCAAAATCCCTAGTAATAGAGGAAATTTCTGATTGCTTTGCCCTAGTGTTGTTTAGAATAACATTTGTATTCTGACATTCAAAGTCCCAAGTCATCATTTCAACCTCACTCTGTGTGTTTGGTTAACTGCTAATGGTGTCACATTTTGTAGATAAATAAAGGTCATCATCTCATTAAATGGATATGTTTCAGACCACAGGAAAATGTGTGACATGGTTACCAAGGTCTTTTACTTATAATGAAGGTCTGAAAATGTCACCAGGGGAAACCAAGAGACAATTTCAGGCTGGAAGAATCCATTCCAGTTGTGACTGTGCAGTGGTAATTATGCAATTGTTTTCCACCCCTCTTCCCTAGTGTTATAGATGTCAGAAAATGTGCCGTTCCTTTTAACACAGATTCTACATGGCTAAGAAAGATATTTGGGGGCATGTGGGGAAGAAAGAAGTTGGAGTGGGAATAGTGAAAAAACATGAGGTCAGGAATTATGCCCTTTCTGGTATAATCTGACAAATGAAGCTGTTTAGTCAGTTGCCAACCAAGTGTAGGTGGTATATCCAGTTTACTCCATCACCATCTTTCTATACCTGGTCATTTGTGCAGAGTGGACTCGTGTTATTTCTCACGTAGACCATTGCGCTAGCTTCCTGCTTTCCTTCTCTCCTCCCATCTCTGCACTCCAGCTTCTACTCAGCAGCCATAGTTATCTTACTAAAGCCCAGTTCTGATGGTGAAAGTTGCACTATGAGAAAGCAGTTTACTGGCTACCTATTGCTTACAGAATGAAGTCCAGTCCCTAAGCACACCCTTCGCTCAGCAACCTGAGGCAATTTACTTTTATTAGTCTTTATTTTACAATGCACCTCCTCAGGTTTAATGAAGTATGCAATTGAAAATAATGACTATTTCTCAGCTGGAAGCATGTTCTTATTTTGAGAGGTAAGTATATATCTACTCTGTCCAATAAGTTTATAAGCCATCTGACTCCAAAGGGTCTTTAATAGATTCATAATATCACTTAGGCCACCTGACAGATATGAAAGACAAAAATATCTGTAGTCAGTTCTTGATAAGCAGTTAATGTGTCGCATTCAAAGACTAAAAGTAGATCTCTTTTAAAAAAACAGCAAAACATTTAATCATGCCAGAGTGAGGTTGAGGAAAGAGTGGAAAGATGATTATATTTAGTTATAATTATAGCAAAGTGGTGAACCATATTAATGCCCAAATATGAATGTATCCTTAAAAGCAATATTAACATTTCAGTGTAGACCAGAGCAACCAATCGACATGAATTACAGTTCAGATTTATTTTAATTCAATTTTGCAAATCATCCCAATTGATTTGCCTTGGGTAGGGAACAATTCATACTGATGATTACAAAAGAATGGTGTCCTCACTGGTTAGAAAAAAAAAAGAGAGAGAACAGAAAAAAAAAATCATAGCAGGATATTGAGTTGGTTTGTGTAATGTTCTGTGTTTTCTTCTCTCTGACCTAATCTCTGCTCTAATCCTTACTCCCAAACCCCAGGGCTGTGATAAATTATTCTTCTACACTTCTCTGCACTTTCTGCTCATAACTAAAGCTAACTTCCCATGTAGAACACCAGTTCCCTTACAGCCCTTTCTAATAGAAGTTGCGTATTTCCTAATTTCCCAAGTACCTCAGGGTTGAAAGTGGGTCCGTGTTCCAGACAAATATTTTTCCACCCTCTGTAAATCCTAGACCTCCTGAGTCTCATGTAATCTAGCCTTACACTCTCTGTCCTTATTGCTGTTGTCATCTGCCCACCTCTGTACATCACCTGTCCTTTCAGACATCGTCCACCATCCTCAAATCTATTTTTGCCAACCCATAAACCCTCAGCAAATGACCTTCTACTTTGGGAACATAAGCCATCTGATTAGAACTATATAACCTCAACTTCTCACCACCAAATCCCTAAAATATTCCTTTGTCCTCTCTTTGTTTCACTGTGGAGATTGTCCCTTACCATCAAAAGCAATTCCTTTATCTGGACTTAGATTCTTCCCCTCTAGAGCCTTCTCAGGAATCATGCCCTGTGGAATATCTCTCTCTCCCTCTCTCCTCCACCTCCTTCAGACTAGCATTATTTATGTCTGTCTAAACTTAAAAACAAAACAAACAAAAAGCATAATAAAATACTCTCTTAACTCTTAACCCCATAGTCCTTTCCATTCTTCATCCTATTTCTTTCCTTCCTTCTACTGTTACATTTTTTTAAATTTGGCTTTATTTTATTTCCTACCACTCTTTATTGTAAATCTGGCTCCTGGGCCCACTGTCCCACTAACATGCTCTTGCCAAGATCATCAATGACCTCTGCAATAGTTCATGCATTTGAGCTCTCAGCTTACTTAATGACTCAGCACCTGTCAATTCAGTGGAATAATCCTTTACTTAAAACACTGCCTGGCATCATCTCTTTTGTGACCCTTTTTCTGTCTCATTTGTTGGCAATCCCTTCTCTATTAACCATTTTGTACCATGGTCTGAAATAGTGTACTCTTCACTGTACCTTCTCT
Organism: Propithecus coquereli; assembly: GCF_000956105.1. Classification (NCBI taxonomy): domain Eukaryota; kingdom Metazoa; phylum Chordata; class Mammalia; order Primates; family Indriidae; genus Propithecus; species Propithecus coquereli. The sequence continues at coordinate 2,589,303 of NW_012137747.1, read as the reverse complement.
CCGCATCACCCACTCCTGTGGCTTCTTAATAGACATTATCAGTCTGCACAGCTCCCCTCGAATCAGCTTTACTAGTCTGTGTACTTCTCCCCTGGCTTTAATCTGCTTTTGCTCCCAATGCTCTTCAGAGGACTTCCTGTGGGACTTTGGAGCTGGTCCTATTTCATTGCTGGGATGACTCTTCTGAACATGGGGGAGGAGGGAGGATAAAGCTGACTCACATTGAATGAGGTGGAGATGCCAGAGTAGTCTCACTAGAATTCAAGGAATAGATATAAAGGCCCAAGATATGGACATGAAAATGACTCTGTATAATACCCAAGAACCCACCAATAATGGAGGAAAAAACCTAGGCCTTGTTCCCAGGTGAATCAGCTTGGTAGGCTGGTGCAAACTAAATATTGATGCTGTTGCACAACACCCCTACTTACAGGTGTCCCAGTGTCAAACAGCCGGTGTACCAGGTCATCCACTCTGTGTGAAGAGAGAAGTGGTTTGAAGGATGAGTAAACATGGACTCCTGAGCAGTGCAAAAAATTGGATCATTTGGATTGGAAGATTGGTAATAAAGAGATCTGGAGTTGAAGAGCTATGTGGACCTATCGGAATGGGCACACAGTGTATATCACACATTAATGTCCACCAGGGAGTATACACTGTGGAAGGGGCTCTATAAAACTGGTTAGACAGCATGAATCAACTGGTAAATGTCAGGTAGCCCTGGCCACACCAGGGCTGGCACATTGGGCCCCTTCACAAAATAGTCATGGAGGTACAAATGGAGGCTTTGCATGAGCCGGACGGCAGTGTCTCCCTCCCACCAATGCTGATTCAGTTACTGCTACTGTCGAATGTCAAACAGGTCTGAAATAAAGATGCTAAGACCCAATATGCTACTATTTCTCAGGAAGAAAAGCATACTCCATTCAGTTACAAATCATTCCCTTTCTACTCTGGAAAAGGCAGTGATTTGTGCAGGAATGACACATTTTCTGGGTATAGGTTTGCCTTTCTGCCCACAGTGCCTCAGCCAGCATCCACCATCCAAAGAATCACAGAGTACTTGATGTACTGACATGGGATCCTGAATAATATTGCATCAAACCAAGGAGCCAACTTTACGACAAAGGAAGTCACTCCACAGGTGTATGAGCATGGAATTGACTGGTCCCCCACATACTGCATAATCCAGGCATTGTTGTTCTGTTAGAGATTGGAACGGCCTCTTGAAGGTGCAATTTAGAAACAACTGGGGTGCAATTTAGAGACGATATACTAGAGGTTGGGGTGTTGCTATAGGATATATACCTTATGCCGATGGTCACTATGTGGTAGTGTGTCCAATGGTGGAATCCAATGGTAGAATATATGAATCCAGGAGCCAAGGAATAGAACTAGAAAGAGTCCATTGACTTCATTCCCAGTGATTCACTTCACCTGGAAAATTTGTGCTTCTGGAAAACAGACCTAAGACAGGCTTTAATTACAATCTCTATGATGAGGAATGCCAAATCTAGCATCTGATCCACAACTTTCTCATGCACATCAAATCCGAATATCTAACAACCTGGCCAATATTCAAATTATATAGCTCACAGGCACCTGAAACCTAATATGTCTAAAACTGCACTTACCATCTTTCCCTTCCTGCAGTATATCATTATAAGTGAACAGTACTGCCTTTTACTTGGGAGCTCAAGCCCAAAATCTGGGGTCCTCTTCAAAATCTTTCATTCCATTACCCACCATATTCAATCAACCCTTATGTTTTACTAATTCTATTCTTCTAAATATCACTGCTATTTTACAATAAAAAGGACATTAACACTTCTGTCCAATCCTACTGCCAACACCCAAATTCCAACTCTTTTTTTTTTTTTTTTTTGAGACAGGGTCTCCCTCTGTTGCAAGGTTATAGTGCAGTGATATGATCGTAGCTCACTGTGGCCTCCAACTCCTGGGCTCAAGTGATCCTCCTGCCTCAGCCTCCCAAGTGGCTGGGACTACAGGCGTACGCCAACATACCCAGCTAAGCCAAATTCAAACTCTATCATTTCTTAGTTGGACTGCTGCAATAGCCTTCATGGTGACAGCCTCTAAAATGACCCCCAATGATCCCCACCTTCTGGCATTCACAATGTTGTGTAATCCTCTTTGCTTCTAATAAATAGAAGACAGCAAAAATCAAAATGATGGATGCCACTTCCAAGATAGGTTACAAAAAGACTCTAGCTTTCATCTTGCTCTTAGTTTCTCACTGTCTCACTTGCTTGTACTGAGGGAAGCCAGCCTCCATCTTGTGAGCTGTCCAGTGAGAGACCCACATGACAAGGAACCAACGGAAGCCTCTCGCTTCAGGCAGCAAAGAACTGAAGTCCTCGGTCCAACAGTCCACGAGGAACTGAATCCTACCAAGAGCCATATGAATGAATGTGGATGTGGATCCTCTCTCAGTTGACCCTTCAGATGTGATGGCATCTCTGGCTGACATCTTAATGGCAGCCTTGCGAGACCCTGAGCCAGTGACACCCAGCTAAGGAACTGTTCACCAAAAGAAGTGAATTTTACCATATGTAATTTTTTTAATTATGGAAAAAACATAGTGTGTCCTAAGAGATATCGTAGCATGCACAGTGAGTTAGGAATAGCAAGTGAAAGGACAGATCAAAGACAGAGCAATTATAATAGAACCCAGTGCTAAGTCAAAAGCCCTGAATAAGGTCAGAATCAACATACAATCTCACTAACCCTGTAGCCCCTTGTTTCTGGCAGATTTGTGACATAGTGCAGCCCAGGAAATCATCCAATACATTTACTAAGCAAGCATAGATTAAGGACCCTGCAGGTTAAGTAGTCCTTCTAGGGCAAGGAAAATTAGTGTAAATCTGGAGGTCACCGAAGCTTTCTGAAACCATTAGGGCCAGTGAGACTGGAAAGACTCATTGTTAGATACCATCTCCTACGGCAATAGCAGATTGATTAAATCTAAAAGGGAGATGTCAAAATTCTAAGCTGGAAGAGAAAGTGATTTGCAAAATACAAATTGAATTCCATTTGCCTACCCACCCTCACACACAGAAGCAGTCAAGCCAGAGTAGAGCGGCGGAACAGGATGAGGCGAGAATCTTCTGTGTTGAAATGCTGACCTCTTGTGTCTGTAAGACAGTAAATCATGGGATTCTCTGCTTCACCGCTTGATTGGGTTTTTCGTGTGAAAATGAAAGAACCAACACACATTTCAAATGTAATTCAGCCTGGAAAATTGTGCTTGGCACAGAAATGTATGTCAGCTCTGCTTCTGTTCACCCCAGCCTACCTGCCATTCACTTTCTAGGTATTTGTCCCTTGTTCTATTTCTCCCAGGAAGAATACAGTCATCAAAAACAAATTAAGCCAACAGATCCCTACAAACCCAGGCAAAAATAAATGAGGACATAAAGGAAAAGTAGAGTATGTTTAATTTCTCATTAGGTCACAGTCCAGTTGTAAGACTATTTACTCGGCCTGCTACCTGATTCTCATTCATTCTAGTCTGGATTCTTTTCATGGCATACAGAGCTGTTGTTTGATTTCATGGTTAATATATGAATTTACTTCTCACACCCCTTGATGATATCTTCTTTGTGTTTGAATGAGATTAACATACAAAAAAGGTAACTATTATTACATGAGAAAAAATGATATTAGGAGAAATTGTCGAATGTTGCATTTGCTCATCCATTCATTTGGCACATTTAGGTATTGACTATATGCCAAGCTGTAAGAGAATAATCCTTTATTCCCTCCTTATCACAACACTCTCTTTCCTCCTAAACATACAGAGT
>NW_012137747.1:2573477-2584254 GCF_000956105.1 Propithecus coquereli | reverse complement strand
TCATTTTGCCATGGATGGTTAAATAATTTATTTTGGCCAGGTGCCAGTACTGTGGGATCCATCTGGGATATTGAATCTATAGTTGAAGTCTTCAAATTTTTTGCTTGTGTACCGCCTGAAAGAATTTTAAAAATCTATAAATGACTTATTTTTAAATGAGGTTAAAATTTTTCATCATTTAAATAATTGCAAACTATGTATGGGTGTGTTATAAATGTTGCTATTTTAAAATGAAACTGTTATAGCTCTTTTTGAAACTATGAAATTGTGATCATTCTTCTAGACAAAATATTTACTTCAATACCAAATGTAAGCCCCGTTGCCCTATTCCCACGCCTTTCTTCATACCCAATAACTTCTTGTTTCAATGCTCAATTACAGCATCATAATTTTAAAGACATTTTAAATGGCAATGAAATCAACTCGTGCAGTACCAAAAATGCACGTATAACTCAGTGAAGCGATGATACTCCGAACAACTACAACCAGATTCCTGTAGGCTCAGGGCATTTGCAACATGATTATGAAATCCATTCCACTTTCAGAGACGTGAAAATGGGGGAAATATGCAGGTTAGAATTGAGGAAATGTGGTTGGGTGACCTCCACGAGAGGGAGGCATATGGATAGCTACAGGGGAAGAGCCAATCTCTGCTAGCTTGTGAGAAAGAGAGAGAAGTCAATTCCATCTTATTTATGGTACTAGCTGCCTTTCTATTTTAGAATTAGGATCTGTCCCTTGATGAGTCCCAACAGACCTAAAATATGGGTCTGGCTTAAAGGCAGGCAGGCAGTAGAAGCCAGGCAGCGACGGGTCTCCTAAGGACAGTGGTTCTCCAAGATCAGCAGCCTCGGTCTCACCTGGGCACTTCGAATGTCGATTGTCAGGCCCAATCCAGCCCGGCTGAACTGCAAAATTTGGGGATGGGCCCAGCACTCAGTGTGTTAAGCCTTTCAGGTGATTTCCACACTTGATAAAGTTGGAGAACCATTGCTTCCTCAAAACCCCTAACAAAAGATGAAAAAGCAGATGAATTAAGTTATTCTGTTTATTTCCTTTTTGTCATCCCATTTGTCTATAAAGTCATATTTAAATATCCACTCTCTTCTCAGGTGTCATCAGAGGAATGAAGGAAGGAGGCCTGTGTTCATGCTGGAATCAGAATGTCCAAGAGGGCATAATCCAATGTTGTCATGGCGGCTGCAGCAGCTGCTCTAATCAGCAAGACTCCCCAAGAGGAAGATGAATCTTGGGGAACAGAGTCCCCCCTCTCCCCAGCTTCAGCTGGGTCTCACATGGGGAGTTGTTCACCACTGTCTTCCATTGGTAAACTTGGGGCTTGTAGTTGTTCTTATTGAGGCACTGTTTTCTAAGGTGAAGATAACGTGGGGTTGCAGGGAGGTATTAATATCACTACAGCCCATTGTGAGAAAGATTTTTCAATTTCCCTACATGCCTCATAATGTCTAGAGAAAGTCTCCATTTAGTGTATTCAATACATCTTTAACACTCAACAAAAAGACAGAAAGATTTCAGCTCAGTGCCTTGGTAGGCTCAAGTTTCTAGCTACAATCCAATAATATGTTCTTGTTTTCACTAATAATTCTTGTCCTGGTTACCATCTGTTGTGGCAGGGGATACTGGTTTTCCACGTGAAGTCATTATCAAAAAGTTCCATTTAAAGAAAGTTTATGTAAGTGAAATATGCACCATTTGAAAGAAAAACACTCAGAAAGTTATAATAGAGGTGGTTTGAGGATACAGTATGTAAATGGAAACCACTATATTAAGGAAGACTGTGGGTTGTTATCCTGGCACTTACACTAATGAGACTTCAAATTCAGAAAGAAAATTTTTATTTTTGATTCAACCTTCAGGCTGACTTTCAGGAAAGAAGGTTCAAACATATTACTAGTACGTTGAGCCTTACTCAATCAGTTATAACTATTGATTTTAAAAAACAAAACAACAAAACAAACCAAGACAGGGAGAGGGAGAGAGGGAGAGGGGGAGAGGGAGAGAGGGAAAAAGGCACCAAGATTTTTAGGATAACATTTTAAAGATACAAACTTGAAGTACATTTGTTAAGTTATCATTTCTAATGACAAAGCGACAAATAAGGAGACACTCTCTCTCCATTACTAGCAGCAATTAAAATGAAAATACCTTCCACTGAGAATTATGATTATTTACATTTGTACACAAATTGTCCTTTAGTATATAATCTTATAGGCATTTGGATTTAAGAAAATATAGTTTTATTAGTCCTAGAGTCAGGATTTCTCTACCGAATTATTTGTTAATTTTTTTTTCTCCAAATGCATCTCAAGTATACTCACTGCTGCCTCCCTAGACATAGGAAGCAATGGTAGATTTTGGATGTAAATTGCAGACTAGTCAGTTAGTTTCCGTTATTATTCACTCAGTAACAAGCATCGTAAGTTCAGCATATAGATTTATAGCTGGAAAACGGTCATAGCATAGACTTCGTAGAATTTGGAGTAAGTCTTACATGCTTACTGGTTTGGAAGAAACTGGTGAAAGTTTCTTGTAAATCCAAGTAAATAAAAATCAAAGGGAAGAGTAACATCCTCCTTGGAAGGGTGAAGCTTCGATCACGAGAGCTTATATGACTAGGGTAAATAACTATAGCTCTCGAGGCAACCAAAGAGGATTCAGCTGGATTCTTCTCTGGTCGCCATTTCTCCTACCAGCACCTGGAAGTTCCCTGAGTGAATAAACACACCAAGAATGTTACTGGATTTCAGAGTCTATTAGGAGCCAAAAACCCTATTCAATCCTTACTAACAACCCACAGTTCCAGAGATTCATGGCCAGGATCATTGAGTTACTAACTCATCAAAAATTAACAGAAATAAAAATTGAACCAGACTAGTGCAGCTCAGAACAAACACGAAAAATACGTTAACCACCAGCAGGGGTTGAGGGCAGATGCTGCTTTCAGCACCAAGCTCCTACAAAAGGACCTGAGCTGAAATGGAATTGTTTGCCAGAGGCTTCTAGAGATAAAGGTGGACTCCTGCAGAAAATGTTCCAGATCCCGGGAAGACAACAACACAAATTAGATAATATGGTGTCCTTGTTTAATTGTTGCAATCATGTGCCACAGAATATAGCCTTGAGGCAAGCGGCAAAGACATGGCCTTCCTTCTTTCTCTTAATGCTGACTGCTTAACGAATCGTGCCCAGTCATCTTTTCCTGTTTCATAACCAATTGCCGTAAAGTCTTTCTGCGGTGCTTTCCGGGTTGAAAGGCCATGAGTGCCAGCAAGACTTTAAGCGACTGGGGGCTGAAACAGGATCCCAACCCACAGAGCTTGAAGCACTTTGTCCCTTTCTGCCTGCAGCCTGTCTACCTCTCTGTCAGAAACCGGGGAGGAATTCCCAGAGGGCTCCTCTGGGGAGACAGCCACACTCAGTTTGCTGGGTTTACTGTGTTCTCTGTAGCATTGGGCCCAGAGGATCACCTACTGGCTGCACCTGCAAATCAAACACAAAAGAGTCTATGTCCTGAGAAGAACTCACCTTAGCTCTCTTCCAAGGACAAGGACTGGTATGAATCCAACTGCATTTAACAAGGGTATCTGTATTATTTGGCTATATGCCTATGACTTCAAGTTTTATGTTAAGTGTCCTTGTCACTTACACTCTGGGGCTTTGTCCAGATATGCCTGTGTTCCTCTGATCAAACAAATCTGGATCTCTCTATACTTTTGGGTTTTCCCCACTCACTGTATGATTTTAGCTTAATCAACTCGACTCTTACACTCTTCCATTTCCTATCTACAATGTGCAATGTTATGATCAATCATTAGTGAATAGTAATACTTTGAATTTACAAAAGGACCTCCTTCCAGGAAACCTGAAATATTTCATGAGGGCTAACTGGTATCCTTCACAAAACCCCAGTGAGGAAGGTTTTATTATTTATACCATTTCTAAAGTTGGTTCCATTTCATAGATGCAGATACCAAGTCACCAAGATGTTCAAATAATTTTCTTGGGGTCATATGTTATCATATTTACTTGGTAGTATGTTATCAAAAGCTCTGATGGTGCTTGTCTGACAAATGCACCAAGTTGCATGGCTAAAGTACTTAGTGCTGATATCTGGAAGTGGTCAAAAGCTTTAATAACCACCCTTAAAGTCAGAGACCTGGCCTCTCATTGTTTTAGCAAATATTAAGAAAGAAGTTTGTTACTTTTTCCCTCAAGTAATAATTTTTATCTCTAAGTCAAACGCAGGTTTTGTTGCTGTTGCTGTTACTGATATTTAGCAAAGCGTCATGGGCAAATGCCGGGCAGGGCACTCAGAGCGGCCTCCACTGCCACAGCACAGAAAACCAAACCAACCTAAGAGCCAGAACAGCACATAGATCAAGACAGAAACACGAGAAGTAGCCTTGCCAAGGTCCAAAGGTCTGAGCAAGAACACCAGAAGCCAAGTCTCTAGAGCACAAACAACGAGGCAGAAGGGCTCCCAGGAACAGGATGTTCTGCAGCAATTCCCCAGCCTCTGGGCAGGGCATCCATTGCTCATAAAGCACCCTCTTCCCAGGGGTTCACCTCTACGTAGAGCAATATGAGCAGCAAGACCATCCACCACATCACATTTCTACATATTGAAAATTGAATCTCTTTAGACTAAATCTCAGAGCAGTCTTGTTTGAGGGAAAAGTGATATGATCAACTTTTCCCACTTTAGACTAATGGTTCAATACTTTCTATTATCTAAATATACCTGTTAGACTTGTGAGATATCTATATTGTGAAATTTATAAATTCTATTAATATAATAAACAGGGATTATAAAGGAAGATAATAAGTGAAGCAAAGCATGAAGAAAAGAGAAGTAAAACAGCATAAAATGGCCTATAGCATTAAGTTGTAAATCAAAGAACTCTGTGGAAACAAGCAAAGAGTCTTACCTTAATATGTGCAACTGAAATTTGAAGTAAATGAACAGAATAAAAAATAGATTTTTTTGTGGTCGGGGAGTGTTTCGACTTAAGATTTGGAAGATGATGCTGAGAATTTCTTAATGATTGTGGTCTAACAACTGTTGTACCACAATTTTCAGGAATAAAAATATGGATGCTACTTGTAAAATTTATTCACTCTTTTTATTTCTCATGTCAAAACTTACTTCCTACCTGTGCCTCCAGAATAGGCTGAGGCAGAGAAAAATTTAAAGTTTTCTTTAGCTACGGAAGCACATGAAAGAAAATTTTAAGTAAAAATGCCTTTATGTGTGTTCAAAATGTGTACTCTCTTAGGTATATCTCTCTGAGAATGCCAGAGGACTTAGTAAAGCCACAGACAGTAAACTGATGAGGAGAAAGGTAAAATGATTGACTTGATATCTGAAATCAGGTCCAAAAATATCTACATCTGTAACTGAGAAGAAGTTTCAGTCTATTCAGTTTGCCACCCAACACAGCAGTCTAGCTTTGAACTTGGAGGAGGAAGATGTCACAGAGGACATCAATATTGCACTCCACAGAGGTGAGCACTATAAGCAGAGTATGCAGATGTGGCTACCTGCAGTACAGAAGGTCCACCTGGTGTCTCCAGATTCCTCCAAGCGTGGATGGAATCACAGGAATGCAGACATCTTATCTCCCAGCTACTGGGTCCTGGGCTTTGTGGCATCTTCCTCCCAGTGTGACTGTGGACATAAATTGTGTACTAATATTTTTTTACTAGGAAATTCTATGTCAATTGATACAGTGAGATAATAAAGTATATAAAATATAATTTTACCTGTCATCAATCACTATTATATAGATACATGTAGATCATAGTTGGCTCTTACTATTAAATGAAAGAATTCCTTTTTCTTCTCTTGGTTGAAAATAGGAAAGGAAAAACCAGGCTAAATAGGGTTTGCACCAGAGCTTAATGGCCTATTAAAGTGTGTGTGTGTGTGTGTGTGTGTGTGTGTGCGCATGTTTGTACATGTGGGTTGGGGGTTGGGTTGTGTGATTCATTTCTGCTCTCAGAACAGAGCAAACTGTTGGAAAGCCCAGAGTAAGTTTTGCTTTTGTTTTAGCTCAGTTTCATTGTCAGGATTTCATGATATCAGGGTTAAATTCATCCGTAGAAAATTGCAACCCCAAGTGGTTTTTTTTTCCCAAATACTTTTCATTTAACATTGTAAAGATCAAATACAAAATAATGCCTTGTATATACTTAGTGTATTAGTAAATATTTACTGAATTAATGAAATTTTCCCAGTTTTACTCCCCAAATATGCTTTCTGGCGATTTTCCATTTTGGTGTGGGATCTTCCACTTCTGGATTAACAGACATGAGATCTAAGTCTTCAGGCATCAACGGAAGTAACTCCAAATCAAGTGCTCTTCGAGGTCCAACATGCGCTTTCTCCCCAAATACTATTCTTGAAGTAAATAAAAAAACGTGTAAATCAGAATTAGACATCTGGAAAAGCATGTTTGGGACAAATAACAATTATAGAAAAGGCTTTGACAGTAAAACTTACTTAACACTGTGGATTCAATGTGCTCCTTCCAAAGGCAGCCTCTAGAGGGCAGTGCGCCCTTCATAACAAAAAGGTTCTCCTGGGTTTAGGACTCCCGGGAGTGAGAACCTAAAATATTTGGCTTACTTATTAATAGCTTTAAATCAAACAGGACACACAAATATCTCAGGCCCAGTACACTTTTTGGCTGTGTGGAGGAAGAAAGCCACTGACATGCGTAAATAGCTGTGGGCCTTTTCTCTTTCTCCCTCCCCAAGCGCGAAAGCTCTAATATTTAATGTCAAATCAACTGGAAATTTCCCTTATGATATCAACCTAGCACTCCGAAGTAAAACATATCTATTAGTAAAAACAGAAGCAAAGAGCAGAAAGAGAGCAGAATGTGTGCAGAGAACTGCTGCCTGCTGAGAGTTGGAGGCGCAATGAGGGGTGGGGAGTGGTGAGCAAGAGGGAGCAGCAGCAGCTGGTGTGCGGCACAGAGGGCCGGGAGAGGAGGCCAAACTTCCGCATGTGGCCTCAGAATGGCCGTAGCAGAGGCGGACGGGCCAGATGAGTGTTTCATATTATTATACATGCGCCATTCAAGTGGCTCTGGAGAGGGCGGGACGCCGGGGAGCGAGTCTAGAAGTCAGGAGGCCAGTTAGGAGACTGTCGTTTGGGGCCAGGTGAGAGAAGGTGCCTTGGAGATAGGGCGGTGGTGGCAGGAGTGGAGTAGAGAGGATGGCTTGAGCCACCATGAGGATCTAATGATCGGTTGGAAGAAGCAGGGTGAGGGGAGAAGAAAAGTCAAGGCTGGCATTCGATAACTTTTGTTGCTGGGTAGAGAGAAAGTGACACAACACCTCGAGGTTGAGGTGGGAGGGAAGTGCTGCATTTAGTTTGTGAGGAATTGGATCCGAAATAGCTGAAGAGTGCCCAAGCGAAGCTGCCTAGCAGGTGCTGGGACTGGTGAGTCTGAAGGCTGGGGGAGAAATGAGGGTCTGAGATCGAATGACAGAATCATGACCATACAGGTGGCAGTTGAAATGCTGAGTGTCGACGAATTCGCCCGGGAAGGGTCCAGTAATGAGAAGAGCGGGGAGCTAACACAGACACCAGGGTAACCCCAGAATGTAAGGGGTGGGTGGAGGGGGCAGCCCATGGTCGAGAAGGAACAGAAACAAGCGAGGCAAACTGAGAGGGTGCACTATGACTATTGGTGACAGTGGTGACATAGCAACATTGCCAAATACCCCAGAAATGTGCAGCAAGACAAAGATTGGAAGATGTCCATTGAATTTTGTAACCAGTAGAATGCAGTGGCCTTAACAAATGCACAAGCCAGTTGTGGTGGGGGCTGCAGAGTGAATGGCACATGAAGGGGTCACATTGAGTATAGGCTACTTTTTTAAGATGTTTGGATGAAATCGAAGAGATGGAACATTTTCGAGGGGACGTGGGGGTCAAAGGTGGATTTCTTTTTTAATGAATAGGAGGAACATGAATAAGTTTATTGTCTGAAGGGAACATGTTTCTGCAAGAAGAACGGTCGATTGATCTTTCAAGAAGTACGATGGCCATGGAACGTGGTCTTGGCTTGCGTAACCGGGCTCAGCCTGGAATATAAGGAGACAATACATTTCCTGAAACTGGAGAAAGATAATGAAGGAAGTGAATGCTGTTTTTAGATATGGGGAAGGCAAGAAACTGAAGGAGCTCATGCTCAATTGCCTGTGTAGCAGAATAATTTATTGAGATATCATTTTTATATTACTCTTACTATACCATAGTAGGGCCTTTAATAAACAAACAAGTCAGCCTTTGTGTTGTGAGCTCCTAATCTTGCCTCTAAGGATGAGGATAATTTTGCACTTCTGGATGAAAATGAGTTTCTGAAACACCAGGGTCGCAGCTCTCTCCCAGGCTTTTGTTTGAAGTAGTTATTTAATCTGGGTTCTACAAATTGTCACTACCACGCCTATTGTGTGACTACGTTCATACTTGAGGAAGTGGAGATAGAACTGGCATTGCAGTTGAAGGAGGTGAGTGACAGGGCCCTGGGGCTGACTTTTCTGGAACAGAGAAAGGGGCCAGTGGCAGCAAGTTGTGCAAGTGACAGAAAGCCAGGCCCTTCCAACACATTTCCCTGAAAACGGCAGGATCTCTGATGGGCTGACTTATGTATGTGTGGGGTCCTGAGCTCCCAGTCGTGAGAAGCAGACCAACTTGCTTAAGTCGCACCAGGGGTGGGCGGTGGGCAGGCTTAGGAAGGGAGCCTCTAGCCTTTGAATGGACCTTTCTGGCCCAGACTATAAACAACCACGCAGTGACTATGAAAGGCTGAAGAAGGGACGTCTCTCCCGGAATTTTCTGGACCAAGCAATCCTCCAGGAATGCCTGACAGCCCCTGGAGAGCAGGGTCTTCAATAATGACTGCTGTGGAGAATTGCCAATCCCACACTCTGGAGAGAAAATTTTAAACTTAAATTAACAAAAAATCAAAAGGACGGCTGTGTGATATGACATTTCTTGCACCTGAGTATTGTGGAGAAACTTCATCCCCGATACACCTCAGTCTTCTGAACAAAGTAGGTAGCAAGTTTGCTAATAGTGAGGAAGGCATGGAATGGATGTTGAATTGAGGGTTTGAAGCCCATAAAATCATTTTAAAATATAGAGTCTTAGACTTCTGGAATCAAGGAGCATTGATGTTGGAAGGGACCTGCTGCTTCCTCAGCTCTGCCGCACCCTTTCCACACGTACCTTACAGATGAGAGTAAATAAAGCTCAGACGGGCTAAGGGCAGCACCTAAGGCTTAGCAGAGCTTCATCCTGCTCTCTCGCACTCAGTTAGAAAAGCCACCTTTCCAGCACCCCCTGAGCGATCACTATGCTATGTGCACCCCTCACCCACTGCTGTCGCTCCACACAGAGGCTGCCCCAACACCAGGCATCACCACAAAGGGCTTGGGCAGTCCAGCTCCCTCCCGACAGCTGACCTCCAGCAGCAGGACGAAGGTGCCTCAATCTTGGACCTGGTGCCTGGCCCCACCGACACCAGGAGGCTGCCCAGACCAGAACCAGGCCGATGCTGCTCTCAGCCAGGAAGAGACACCAGAAAAAAGAACGGAGAAGGCCCAGGGGCTCCCATTCCTTCCATCCACGTCACTTACACGGGAGGAAACGAAGGCCTACCAGCAGGTCGGGGGCTTGCCCAGCCACCTAGGGTGTCTACATCAACAGGAAAAGGCTGCTCATTCTGGTTTTTCTTTTTCCAAGTCTCTTTTCCAAACACACAGTTCCTCATCTGACCGTGCAGAAAACAGCAAAAGCCTCCCAGTGTCAAACCCCCACCAAGAACACACTGAACAGGTCACCCTAACTGGGCACATGCTGAGTTCTGGAAGTGCAGGCAGAGGCAGAGGAGCCCTGGCGCTGGAGGAGCCTGTTAACTGGGTCACCACTCCACGCTGAGCAAGGAGGAGGGGAGAAGCAACAATTTTCACATCGCCGATGGGATAGTAATGGAATCAGGGAAAGGCAAGGAGAGAAGCTATAAAAGACTAGGGCTATCCCTATAAAATTGGCAGCCCAAGCCCCAGGTCTTTCAGGAAAGGTCAAACAACAACCACAGCAGAAATCAACACACAGAGATAGTGACCAAAAGGAAACCATGTGGCTGGAGTTGAAGGTACAGACAGTGCCCAAGCCAGAGCAGGCTCCGTGGGGAAAGAGAAAACAAGGCTGGGCAGAGCCAGGAAAGGCTTTTTGGACACTTACAGAAACAGCTCTTGCAAGTCCCTGGGGAGCGCTAAGAAGCTCAAGCAATGTCATCAGCTTGAAGTGTGAGCAAAGACAGTCTGGCCCCGATTTGCACCTAGAAATAAAACCACTCCATCGTGTCACACTCCTAGATTTCCACACTGTTGCTCCACCTCCAGGTCTGGATCCACACTTCATCTTCTGGGACCTCCAAAACGAGTGTATCTCAAAGGAATGTACACATACCGTGTACGCAAAATGATTTTAAGGGTACACAATCATTTTTACTGTAATAGGTATGTTTATTTTTATTGTTACCCACTACTTAGGATAAGCAGTACTAGTTTTCTGTTAACCATTAAAAAATTTACTCATTACCAAAAAAAAAAAAAAAATATTTGAATCAATTTAAGGAAGAAAACTATGCTGGCAAAATTGATGAAGATGTCCCCAAACAAGGAGCAACATGGGCTGCAGAGTCAGCTCTGTCTCACCCTGAGCCTGAAGGAGAAA
>NW_012137747.1:2565177-2568702 GCF_000956105.1 Propithecus coquereli | reverse complement strand
GGAAAGCACTTCTCTTCTGTCCATGTCTTGAAGCCCAGCTAACTCTTACCAGACAAGGAGAAAGTATGTCTTAGATTGACCCATATAAAACTGCCATCTTTGTAAATAAAAAATGGTCAAATATTAGCAATTTTATATGGTTCAACTTAATATTGCAGTATCTCCAGAGCAGGACATTCTAACCATTTGGACAATAACAAGGTGTTCCTGACTCATCATGCTTTGGCAGAAATGACTAAGGCTCTGGAGCAAAAGACAAAGGATGGGTAATTCTTTGTGAAATCAAGTTGGCCCATTCTTAATGATTGAAATAATGTCTTTAAAAAAAGTTCAAATTTCAAGATATCTTTCAAGCCAACCCGGAAAATAGAGTTATGCTTCTTACAGAATTCAATTTAACAAATCTCTGTTCAGAGCCTAATTTGCACAAGGCACAGATTGCTGAATACAGGGACATTTGCAGGGTTTCTTGAGATGAATCCGATAGCAAGGGAGAAATCCTACAATAAATGGGGAATCACTAATGCCACAGGAATTATTTGCTAACAGAGAAAAGTGCCTGGGTCATCAGAACCATTTCTGAAATTGTTGGATCTTGACAGTAACCATTATAGCTATGTTAGGAGCAGGAAATGTCAGGGGCATGAAGAGTGGACTCTGACTTATCATGTTAGTGTTCCTGGACATTGGGCCTCCTAAAGAAAGCAATAATGCAATAAAGATAGGCTCTGGCTTTGTTTTTTCTAGCTGCAGCTCCCCAGGGAAACTGGGCAGTGGAGTCTCCGTTCTAGAGGGGTCGCCGGTAAAATTTACAGCCTCTGCCGGCAGGAGCAGGGCTCTGGTCGGTTAACATTCCAAGCAAAGCCCATCTGTTTGTTCAGCTTTTTCCTGAGGGAGCCAGAAAGGGCCTGCTTCAGTTTCATAATGAGTCAAAATTCCTAATAACAGAAAGCTTTGTAGTTGAGTCAAAATATTAAAACAAGTAATAGGCTGACATTTTAAAATTCACAACTTTCACCAATTTAAAAACACACATTGTCACATCGTTTTCTGAACATTTCTCCTCCTTGTGCAATAATGAGACTAATTGCACATTTGCACATGTACAAGTGGGTTTAGGGTGGATCCATAGTCTCCACTGGACCATCAGTTATTATCAATGAATGCACAAATATTAATAACAATAGTAATGGTAGTAATAATAATAAACTTATAATAATAAAGTAATAGGTATGTTTATTTTTATTGTTACCCACTACTTAGGATAAGCAGTACTAGTTTTCTGTTAACCATTAAAAAATTTACTCAGCTATAAAAAAAAAAAAAAAAATATTTGAATCAATTTAAGGAAGAAAACTATGCTGGCAAAATTGATGAAGATGTCCCCAAACAAGGAGCAACATGGGCTGCAGAGTCAGCTCTGTCTCACCCTGAGCCTGAAGGAGAAACGCAAGGTTGAAACATTGTGTGTTACAATGAATGGTTTGAGTTCTCCTACCCTGTGTGGCTGCCCCTGAGGTTCCTGTCATTTTGTTTGTGTGGGGGAAAGGAGGCTTTTACTGATCTCTTGTTTAAACTTTCCAGATGGGCACATTTTATTTTCCTATTTTATAGCTGGAGGACTCTGAGGCCTTCTTTATCTCATATCTCTTCCAGGGGGCCAGTGATTAGGTGATTAGGTGAGCTGGTGAGGGGTTTCTGCCTTCTAACAAGGTCCTCCTACAGAAGAACCAACACAGTGTCAGGCATGACTATTCCTTCCACCTTCTGCCAATGACGTGTTGAATGTGTAATGTGAAACAAACTTTGGCCCATGAATGTTTATATCCCCATCTTTCCTCTTCATCTCTTCATGATTTAAGGCTGAAAAGCAAAACCAGTTGGACAAGGATTTAATCCATAGTAATCTCTGCATTGAAAAAGCCTTCCAAATCACTGACATTTCTGTCTATAAACCCACCGGATGGGGACAGTGCCAGGATAAAGTTGAGATTCAGTAAATATTTAATGTTGTCAATGAAATAATTTCCTTAATCTCTGACCTTTGATTGAGCTAGGTTCCTGCAGAAAATAAATAAAAACAAGTAGAGGTAGGCTTGTTTGGGTGCTGGTGGGAACATAGAAACAAGGAGAATAAGCTGCAATAGAGCATGAGCCCATTGATCAAACTGAAAAACTTGAATAATTTGGTATTTTGACTGAAAGTACTAAATATATGAATGATTTGTTATTTTGTCTAAAAGAATTTTTCCAACAAATTGACCAAGTTCATCAATGCAGTTGGTATAGTCTCTGCCTGTGTCTCCTGGTTGCATAATTTAAGAGCAGAAGATCACACATAATTCCCCTTCTGTCAACTTCTCCTCCCTCCTTCAGTTTGGTTTCATGGCGTTCTGCATGTAAGAAACGGAATGAGGGAGCCACACGGGGAAGGAAAACTCAAACCACTCATTGTAACACACAATGTTTCAACCTTGCATTTCTCCTTCAGGCTCAGGGTGAGACAGAGCTGACTCTGCAGCCCGTGTTGCTCCTTGTCTGGGGATATCTTCATCAATTTTGCCAGCATAGTTTTCTTCCTTAAGTTGATTCAAACTTTTTTTTTTTTTTTTTGGTAATAAGCAAATTTTTTATATACCCGACATTCAAGGAAAGAGAAAGAGAACTAGAGGTGGAGTCACTAGAACTGAGTTTGAGTCTCTTTCCAATTTACAATGGAAAGTTTTATAAGCTGGGGCATGTCACTCCAACCCCTGGTCCTCAGTTTTCCCATGTGTAAAATAAGGTGGTAGGAATCCTGAGTCATGGTTTCTTATCCTGGAGTCCACAGCTTCTGTAAGGGATAACTGAGACTTCAAAAATTAAATATAAAATCTTTTCTGGGGGGAGATTCTATAATTTTTATCTGATTTTCAAGTGTCAACAACTGTTGTCCTAGCTGATTTTTAAGGTCACTTCCTGATCTGGTGTTTTATTACTGGCATAGGCAGCAAACACGGTGTGGCACGGATCCGAGTGACAGAAGACAGGCACGGGAGTTCGCGCTTTCCTTATTCCTCTACCAATTCTGAGCACCCATGGGTTCCTCACCTTCTCCCAAAGTCACTCCAGGGTCCACACACCAATAAATAATGGGCTACCTTCTCAGAGGAAGGAAACTCTGTGTGCAGAATGCAAGACATACCATCTTTGCTGTTAGAAAATCATACAAGGATTCTTGGACATTCACAAACTAGATTTGCTCAATTCCAAACACATCTTATTTTCATTAGCTTTGACTGAAAGGAAAATCCCTCAGGACACTATCAAGGGGGGCTTTAGAATGACTGATGTCATATGCTGATTGTTAGAAGCTTCTTACAAACATGATTTTGGTTGCCTTTTAAAGGTACAGCATCCAATAAACTGAGCAGGAACTGAGAAAGAAAGGGCTCAGAAGCAGCAATAATAAAATGTGAGCTGTTGAAAAGATGTGCCCATTAAAGATTCAAATCTGGCACATTTTTCCATAAAACAGAGCCCTAT
>NW_012137747.1:2562537-2563687 GCF_000956105.1 Propithecus coquereli | reverse complement strand
ATAAATAACCCAGGGCTAAAGAGAAAGGGATCTCAAATGGGAGCTGGAGGGGGACAGAAAGATTTAATTGATGGTTTCTTGTTTTGTTTCATCTTTCCATGATGAGAGAGGGAAGGTAGGGTATATCAAGTGGAGAGCCAGGATAAAGAGACAGGAAAAGGCACGTTTGGGAGTTACTGAGTATAGAGCAGTTAGGCTGGAAATGTTGATTTGCATCTGAGCAGCAGCAAATATTGCCTGGAAGTGCACAGATTGGAGGTCATACAACATTTTTTCCAACAGTGGGTTAGTGAGAAAGACAGATGATTTGTTAACCTTTATCTCCATTAAGGTAATTAGCATGGAATCTGCCTTGATTTCTGCTTATCTGAAAAGAGAGGGTGCACAAGTGTCCATAAGGGAAATCTAGTAGCAAAAACAGATTCAATTCTGTAGCTAGGTCACAATTAAAGAAAGAAAAAGAAAGAAAAGGAAGGGAGGGAGGAAGAAAGAAAGGAAGGAAGGAAGGAAAAGCTAAACTCATTCTTCATGCACTGACCTGCAAAGACAGATAAAAGACAAATCCATTCAGTGCATTAAAAGGCTCATCCAACCCCGTATAGCAAAAGCAATCTTAAGCAAAAAGAACAAATCAGGAAGCATCAATTTACCAATCTTCAAGCTATAATACAAGGCTATAGAAACTAAAACAGCATGGTACTGGCACAAGAACAGAGACAGACCAATGGAACAGAACTGAGAACCCAGATATAAAACTATCCTCATACAGCCATCTAATCTTTAACAGAAAACAAACAAAAACATACACTGGGGAAAAGAATCCTTATTTAATAAATTGTGCTGGGAAAATTAGATAGCCATGAGAAGACTGAAACAGGATCCACATCTCTCACTTCTCACAAAAATCAACTCACGGTGGATAACAGACTTAAACCTAAGGCATGAAACGATAAGAATTCTAAAAGAAAATGTTTTAAAAACTCTTATAGACATTGGCCTAGGCAAAGAATTTATGAAGAAGACCCCAAAGGCAATCACAGCAACAACAAAAATAAATAAATGGGACCTAATCAAATTAAAAAGCCTCTCCATAGCCAAGGAAACTATCACGAGAGCAAACTGACAACCTACAGAATGGGAGAAAATATTC
>NW_012137747.1:2498819-2561677 GCF_000956105.1 Propithecus coquereli | reverse complement strand
AAATAAAATAAAATAAATATAAGGCTCATCCAGGCCTTCTGGGCACTCCCTTGTGGTCTGGGAGCTCAGTAAGTGGACGGATGGAGCTATCAGATGGTTTGAGATTTTAACATTTTTGAGAAGAGCAGTTAGAAGTAGCTCTTGGGATCACATGAGTAAATCTAATAGCCAATGGAAAGGCCAAGGAAAGCCCAGCAGCACAAGAGTGAAAGACAGAAAAAGAATAAACAAATGTTGACAATTTTAACTAAAGCCACTTGTTTCCTAATCTCTGACCCAGCCAAGTTGCTGTTAGAGATCTGGGCTCATCAGGGGCGTCTGGTGCAGGAAGCAGAACGGCAGTAAAGCAGAATAATCTTCTTCATAATAACTAAGATTTGTATGACACTGTATACATTGTAAAATACTTTCAAATATATGATGTGGTTTAAAACACCGAAGAACAAGTGAGATCAACAGGTTGAGTCTCATCCTCATTATGAAGATGTAGAGGCCCTCAGTGATAAGGGAGTGCCCTAAGTTATCCCTGGAGTAATTTTCTGAACCAACCTTCTGACCTCTAGTCCAGTGGTCTTTTGGCCACAAAATTGTTTCTTCTACATTGGAAGCATGACACAATTAGAAGATATATATAAAGAAAACCTCTTTTATTTTGTGCTAATCCTAGATGTCCCTAATTGTCTTAAAAACTTTCTTACTGATTCTAAAAATACATATCCAGCCCACTATCCCACTGAGTATGGGGTCACTCTGCCTTTCTCAAAAGGAGAGAATTCATGCTCTAAGATATCCTTTGTATGTAATGAATTACATCTCTCCTGTGTAAAGGATGGAACTTGTTAGCTGCCATTTTGGGGAAAACTGAGACACTAGTAACTCAAATGATTTTCTGTGTTCTATGGATTGTGTAAAGATTCCAGAGGAATACTTATCTTTGAAGGAGGAGTACCTTTGTGTCCAGAAGGCAGTATCACACTTCTTTCTGTCTACACTCTCTAGAGGCTAATACAATATAAGTAATGATAGTAATAACAACTATCATTTATTAAGAAGTTATTATATGTGAAGGACTACAGTAAGTCCTTTACACACATTACCTGATTTAATCCTTACAACAAATTTGGGAGTCAGGTGTTAGTATTATTACCATTTTACAGTTGACAAATTTGAGACTCAGAAAAACCAATTAATCTTATCAAAAGTCACACATGGAATAAGGAAGAGAACTGAAATTTAAATTTAGGTCAATTTCATTCCAAAACCATCCCTTACCCATTATACTATACCACTACAATGGTACACTATACCACTTGCATTGCTGCAGAGGTGATTGCTTCTCCTCCATCCCACCATCTACCGTGTCAGAGAAGGCGTGGTTACCACTTATGAGCAGGCTGATAAAAACAATGGTTAAGCAACAAATTGGCTCCTGACATCTGAATCAATGTTGAAACCTAAAATAAATATAAAATTGTGAATCATAGAAGAATAGAACTTGGAGGACTCTCAAGGGATCATGAACTCTGTTCATTCAATTAATATTCATTGAGAATCTACTGTGTGTGAGATGATACACTAGATGCTGAAGACAAAAAAAAAATGAAAAGTCATAGTTCTTGCCTTTGAGAAACTTACATTCTTAAGGGAAATACAGGCCTATAAACAAACAATGACAATACAATTAACAATTGTAATAATGAGGTATGTACAAACTAAAGAGGGGGCACAATGAAGAGAATGATCCACTCTGTTTCGGGTCCCAGGAAGGCTTTCTAGAAAAAGAGTCTTGAGCTGAATCTTGAAATATGAGTAGAAGTTTGACAGACAAAATTATGTGAGAATGGCACTCTAAGAAAAGAAGAAGACAAGATTCAAAGGCATGGGATATAAAATCACATATATTTGGGCACCTGTGAGTAGTTCAACATGGCTGAAGTGTAGGATGAGAGAAAGGACAGGAGATATATCAGACCAGGGAGGCTGGCCATGGAGAACTTTGTAAGTCATTCTATGGGAGACGAGAGGTCACTGACATCAGAAAGGAAACGATTGCAATAGATTGGGAAAGGGAGGATGAGGAACGGGGCTGAAGCAGCAGCACTGAAAGACATAGGTTAAAGAGGAAAGGTAATAAGGGAACCAAATCAACAGAACTGGACTTGGCAACTGTTTAGATGAAATCATTGGGCAGATAATAGGGAGAGGGGAAGAGTCATGTGAATGATTTCTAGGTTCTAGGTTTGGGTTGGATGAATGCAGGAGCAAGTCGGGTAAAAAGATAAGGAGTTCCATTGGGAATAGTTTGAGATCATGATATCCGTAGAATACCTCTGGTTAATGTTCTGCAGGCACTGAGATACACAGAGAGACTCAATCATGTGGCTCATCAGATTGGGTTCTTGTAACCCCAGCCATTGGTGGCATCTAGGTAACCATTTTTCTTATCATGAAAGATATTGGCATTTAGAATTTTTTTTTTTTTTTTTTTTTTGAGACAAGAACTCATTCTGTTGCCTGGGCTAAAGTGCAGTGGCATCATCATAGCTCGCTGAAACCTCAAACTCCTGGGCTCAAAGGATCCTCCTGCCTCAGCCTCCCAAGTAGCTGGGACTACAGGTGTACACCACCATGCAGACCAATTTTTGTATTTTTTTGTAGAGATGGGGGTCTGGCTATATTGCTCAGGCAGGTCTCAAACTCTTGGCCTCAAGCAATCCTCCTGCCTCCACCTCCCAAAGTGCTGGGATTATAGGTATGAGCCACTGCATCTAGCCTCAGTTTGAATTCATACTGCTCCTTTCTAAGAAATTGAGCTGATTTCCCCCCAACTGCAAATAAACATGCATAGGAATTGTCTAACCTTTTTTTTCGTAGAGATAGTTTATAATTTTCAGTTCTAATTTCCTACCAATCAACCATTGCCAATATAAATACAGAAACGATTATATGGAAGGATAACTAACTTATGTATAAGAAGCTGTTTATTCTTTTTTTTTTTTTACTCTTTATATAAGTGGAACCTGGGGGACAAGGTAAAGTTCACAATAGTATACCTTGACATGAAGAAAAAAAATGAGTTCTCAAATAACACACATTAAGAGACCGTGTTTGAACATAAAAACTTGACTTAAAATCTTTTTAATGTTTCATTGGGCATTCAGGCCCTTAGGGTACAGGATTACAGTAAAAATCTTGAAGAACTAAAGTATGTTCATATTCATGTTTTCTCCCCATAATTGCCTTGAATTGCAAATAGTGGATTACCAAAGGATGATATGAGGGAAAATGTTCCTTCTATTTTAAAGATTAAAGAGTGAAGGTGGGGTGGAAATGAACTGATAAGTCCCATGGATGTCTGAGTAAGCAAGAAAGGCAAAGGGAGAATTGTTAAAGGACATTCTAATTATGATCAGGATAAAGGCCAGTTCAGCTAAGGAGTCACATCTGGCTTCTAGTGATATCAGTCTGCATAATGGAAATAATAAGTTAAGGTGGTGAGATTGTGGGAGTCTCTTGCGAATATTAGACATATTTCCTCAGTGAGTCAGACTTAGAATGTCAGAGAGATCAATTTATGTGATTACAATTAATAAGGCAATTAAGAAATAGAGACAGCTCGAGAGGATATTGCCTGATAATTAATAACTAGCTGGAAAGGACAAGGGTTCTAGGAAACAGTGAATTAAATAAAGATTGGCTTGGAGAATTTCTATCAATAAGATTTTTTTTTTAAGGCAGTCAGGGTTAGTATCTAAAGGCTGTCTGCTAAAAAAATAGAACTCAAATTAAAGAGAATTTTGGGGATTTCATGTCCTATAACATTTTAATGAGCCCAAAGAAAGAAAGTCAGAAATAAGCAGGGAAAAGGAAAAGGGGAACAGCATTGCCTGTGGACAGGAGTACCTGGTCTGCAGGGGGGTCCAGGTGCTGCCCACCTCTGCTAGAAATGAGCCGTCCGAACGGGAAGGAAGTGCTTCTCTTCTTTAGGGCCTCAGTTTTTTCATTTGTAAAATGGGATGAGTGAACTCTATGGCCTATATGGTTCCCTGCAGCTCTGAAATTTGCATTAAAAACACGGTTCCTTAGTAATGACAACCCCAAAAAACTAACAGTGAACACTTGGGCCAGAATCATGAGTAGTCACTGTTGGCTGTTGGTGTTGAATAGATACCAACAAGCATGGAAAGCTCCAGATTTTAAAGAAAAAAAAATTAAAAAGAAAAACATGAAAGGAATTATCCCATTTTCTTAAGTCATGTGCCTGAAAATAAAACTGAGAAATGAAATTTATTTTTCTATGTGGCTCTTGAAACTTGTAACCAGATAACTGACTGTTACAAGAGGTGTAGCTACAGCTATGGACATAATAACCTTTGTCATAAGAAACAACACAAACATTTACCTCAAAGTTCAATCCCCTCAGTGACAATGTTCTCTGGAAACCAAAGCTTTAAAACCCCAGGAACTTGCTAAACTAGAAAATGTCTTTGCTAATCAGGCACTCTGGTGGTTAGGCAAAAACATCCTTGAAGACAGGCACCAAATACCTTGTGTACGCAGAGGCAAGTGAGAAAATAGGCAGCTGCCTGAGAGGACCCCCGTGTGCCTCCTACCTCTCCAAAATGCTTCCAAACGTGAAAATCCACCAAAGTTTCTAGGCTGAAGTTGGGTTACTCAATCTGGACTGAAGGGTCAGAGCAGAGAGCTCAAAAAGCCAATTTTTCTCAAACCAAAAACCAAGGTTGGTAGGTGGGGCAAGGAGGGGATGAAAGCTCTCATACCACCCCACACACACCCCCAAAACAAAACAAAAGCCAATACATGGGAAGAGTAATGGCAGATGTCCAGCTCTCCTTGCAAACCCACCATGCTGGGGGAATGGCACATAAGGGTGGGGGAAGCAGCCAGCTCCAGTTTCTAACATCATCAATGTAGTAGTAGAGCTGGGGGAAGTACACATTTTACAGTATTTTGGGTTTTTTTAATATTTTGAGGCAACATGAGAATATTTACAACTAGAATGTAAAGATGTCAGAAGCAGCAGCGGAAAAACAAACCACTGAGAGAAGCAACCAAAAGAGTCAAACGGTGGAGGCTTTTTCCAAGTTTCTGCCAGAAAACAGCATAGGAGCACCACCTCGCCCCTTGCTGTCCTCTGGGCCGGAGGCTGCTGCCCGTTTGAGTGGATGGGAAGGCCTGAAATGTCTAAATGCTGGACCCTTCCAAGGGTCTCAGATGGCATGTTCTCTCTTTGCCACAAGCACCCAGGCACCAGTAAAACCAGGTAAGAATGAACACCAAGGCCAGTTTTCAAAGGGGAAAATGAGTCACTCAGTGGCAGGCAGCTTGCAAAGCAGGTGTAAATAGGTATGGGCTGTGGCCCCGGCTGAGAGGGATGAAGGGCAGGTGGTGAGGTGGGAGGTAAGGCTGATTCTTGGTGTCCCTGCAAATGACCATCAGAGCTTTTGACACCTCTGGCAAGACTGTCTCTTCTCCTGGACTCATTGTACAGCCTGCCAGCCTCTGTAGGATCCTCAGGGCCAACCAGGGGCCTCCCAAGACGTGGCTGAGGAATCACAATTTCCAACCCCAAGGTCCCATTTGCATCTTTGTTTCTTAAGCACAGCGTTGGGGGGCATGTTTTGAGCAGTGATGTAAATTCCAAGAGTAGACCACCAAATAAAACAGGGCACAGTATCTCCCTCTGACCCCCTTCTATGGAGCCTGCACCTTTGGGGAGCCCATTCTTTCAGGTGCCCAAGCAGTGGAAAGATTATTTGGGCAGTTTATGGTTTGAAAGGTTGTAGTCTGTGGTTAATTATTTAAAACCCAAGTGTTTAGCATAAGACATCTGGATAGGTGATTATTGAATAAAGCACTTGTTGGGTTTGTTTTGTTTTGTTTTTAACGAAGCAGTTTATTTGGAGAGGAGAGATACCATATTACAGCAGTACAAAGAAATAATTAGAACAGACCTGAAGTGACCTAGAAGAGTATCCATGATAAATATACTTACATATACTCACCAGGACATCTGTATGTCATGCTTAAATTTCTTTTTTAATAGCTCACGTGTTTTATGTTGTAGAAAGAGTAGTGAGCTAGGAATTCGAATCTAGGTTCTAGTTCAAGCTCTGTCACTAGCCAGTTTTGTAACCTTGGGACTCAATTTTCTTACCTATAAGATGAAGCCATTGATAACTCGTAAAATTCCTTCCAGTGTCAATTAATGGTCCAAAAATCTTGTACCAAGATTATAAGAAAGCTAATTTAGAAGAAAAGAACATTCTAGTCTGTCCAGGAATTTCAAGACAGCCAAAAGGCCTGGACACACTTTGTCAGTTATTCATCAGTATGACATTTTAAGCATAAGAAGGCAGCAATGTTAATGTAAAAATATGCAATACTGTTTTATTCGTTTGCTGGCTCTAATGTAATGATTATTCTCAGCCTCTCCCAGGAGACATTTGTCGATGTCTGGAGACATTTTTGGCTATTGTAACTGGAGAGAGATTAGGGGTATAAGAGGCTGAGGGGCTGGAGGATGCTCTGGCATCTAGTGGGTAGAGGCAAGGGCTGCTGCTGAACATCCTGTAATGCACAAGACATCCCCACCACAGAGAGTTATCTGGTTCCAAATGTCACTAGGGCCAAGGTAGACCTCTATGAATACAATGGATAGATAGAAGGCCAAGTGATGAAACAGGCAGGTAAACTGGAAAAGCAGCTATTCTCACCTTTACCAGGTTGTGGTCATGTTGAAATGAAGGCCTACTGTTGCAATCTTCCAATTCCTGCAAAGTCATAAATCCAGATTTTTATAGGAACTCATCTGCCTTTTAAGTCACAGTGACGACTAATCCAATTCTTTCAGAATACTAAACTTCCTGGGGAGGGTGGCGGGGATTGCCAGTGTGCCCCCTCTGGGTTAGGTCTTAGATGGCAGAAACTAACTGCATCCTCCCAACCTTCAAGAGAAATTGTTCAGTGGAAACATAGACACCTCAACTATGATGCAATTCTATAAGATTAGTTTAAATAATTTTGGGAGGGGGCAGTGGACTGTCCACTTGCACAACTAGGTAAAACATGCAGTGAGTGATGGGGAACAGCAAATGAAATGCCTTTTTCTTCCTTGATCTTGAGTTTAGCCTACATTCATGTTTTGTTTTGTTTTAATGAAAACTTGATTTTCTCTTCCTTCAAGACAGATATAATCCATGAGGCCTGAGCCAGCCTAGAGGTGATAAAGCAAAAATATTTCCAACACTGGCCTCACCCTTTAATGAGCCATCCTCAGCCTCAGCTCCTTAACTGCTGTGACTTTCTTGGGAGGAGTGGTAACCGCTGAACCTTCATACTTCACCAGGGCTTGAAATCTGGAGGCTCTAGGAACATTTTTTTTTTTTTGGCAGGGGAACAAGGGGAGCCTAAAAGGATCTCTGACAAACCTAGTTGAGGAGAAAGGTGTTGACACCTCTTCCTACCTAACCAGGCTCCTCATTGGTATCACAAATTAAAACCACCTGGCTGGCCCTAGGCTTTCTCCTGAATGCTGATGGGTCTGTCATCTGGCCTTTTCCTAGCTTCAGACATCTGACTCGAACACCAGACATTTGCACTTTGGAGCACTTGGCATTGACTTTCATGAGTGGCTGAACACAGATTCAGTTTTCTATCACTTAATATCATCTGGAAAGTTCTGGAACCCAAATGTATAGTTATTTACTAGGAACTTTGCAGGGAAGGTAACGATACATTATGGTTTCCAAAGCACTTTCAGCTCCTCTCACATTGCTTTCACATGTATTGTGACTGTGATATGTAGAACACTCCAGTGAGAAGTCTGTAGGGTTTGTCTTATACCCATTTCATAGATAGTATAGCTAATCTATACAACCTATGCGGCAGGTAGTACAGCATAGATTCTGGTGCCCGATTGCCTGGTTCAAATCCTGGCATTGTCTCTTATCATCTATACAAGCTTGGACAAGTTATTTTATTTTTCTGTGTCTCATTTTTTTCATCATCTGCAAAATGAGAATAATAGTGTCTACCTTAAAGGGTTGTCATGAGAATGAAATGAATTAATAGATATATAAAGCATTTAGGAAATGGCCCGGCACAAAGTAAGCACTATAGTGTTAGCTATCAATATCATTATTTTAATATGAGGAAACCAAAGTATAGGGTAACCCAGACAATCTGACCACAGGGAATAGGCTCTTAACCATTTTATTGTCACCCAATGAAGAATTCAAGAAACAAAGTGCTGAGTGATATGTCAGTCACCTGTCATGCAAAGAGGAGATTGAAAATTTGAAATGTAGGTCTCTTGACTCCAGGTGCAGTGTCTTTACATCTCATCATGTGGCCCTAGGCATCACAACATGTCTGAGAGAATAAGCGGTGAAGGAGAAAAGATGTACGCAACACAGCATTTTGTCGTATCTTACTTTGAATAAAACCAGGAATGTCTTCATGACGTGCTGCGGTCTATGAAGACTATGGCCCTCTGGAACCAAAAGAGGTGGGAGCAAGAATAAAATCAACCAGTCCAGAAACACAGTTCCTGAAAATTTTTGAAGCTATTACCATTAGGTTATCTAGGATATGTAGGTGCCAACGCATCAGCAAAAAAGCATTCATTCCCCGTGGAAAGTTCTTTTGAGTTCAGTCAAACATACCAAATTGAGCCTGAAGTCAAAATAATTGCCTACTCTTGCCCTGGAGCATTTCAAATATACAGTAACTTGCTAGGTGTCCAGAAATTGATCACTTCATCATCCAGCAATCCAGCCAGGGGAACTATGGCTCTAGCAGAAAGGTTAACAGGCAAGAAAATGAATCAGCGACTCATGGTTACAAATATGTTTTTGCTGCTCTGACTAAAAATTGCTATAATTTTTTTTTTCAAAGTTCAGATGCCTGGATATTTTACTGCTGAGACTATCAAGCCACTGAGCTATTGTTATAATAAGTGACCACACCAGGATAGCATTTCATGGCTGTTTTTCTGTTGTTATGTGGTCAGCATTATGGAGTCTGAATAAATTTGAACTACTGCTGATCTGCTTTCTAGTATGCAGCATTATTGGCTCTGAAGGAAGCATTAGCTTTGTAGGCTGTGAATGTATACTGAGAATAATATCAGGGTGCAAATATTACCAAATCTTTATACGTGCTCTTTGTTTCCTAATAAAACACTTGTAAGATCCTCCAAGGGACCCACCTCGGCTAACCTAGGAATTTACTCAGCCTATTAAGTTAATGCACTGACATGCCAAGTCAGGGCTTCTCTGATTGTTGCTGCATGTAATAGGATGTGACGGTTTTTAGAAGTGGTTTGTTTAAAAGCTTTGCACTTCCTTAGAAGAAGGGTTCATGTAATATGACTGAGTAATTATTATACTCGTCATACATATTCATTAGATAAAATTATTTTTCAAGTAGAACAGAATATGCCAGGTTTTAATTCTAAAACAGGATGATACCTCTCTAATCCAGGTATGTCTCACTTTAAGTAAACCTGTTTTTTTTTTTTTCTTAAAAGTTCAATGTGTATGAAAGGGTTACCTGGCAATGTTCAAGTTGGGCAAGTCTCTCCTTGGGTATATGCTGTCTAACTATATGTGCTGTACGGGGCCTTGCTGACTCAACCCTACTCTCTCCTTAGGCACCAAGAACATAACTAGATAACCTTTTGAGACCACCCAGGTTCCAGTGTTTCTCATTCAACATTATCTACCCAGAGATCTTGTATGTACTAAATAATATTTCAGAAAACAAAAGACCTTCTTTGAGGAGGACCAAAGTAAAACTAAAACAGATATACTTGACAATTAAGTTAGATAAATATCAGTAATTACAGCATATATAACTCAGGTGTGGTCTTATTTAATCTTTCCTCACAAAGGAATTAGTGTAGTCTTTTGGCCCTGGGTGGTCTGGGTGGGAGTCTCAGTCCACTTCTTGCATCATTCTCCTTTGGGATTCCCAGCTACACTCCCCGTGGGGGTTGTCGGATTCCTGCTGCATTCTCTCCGTGTTCCCTGCTACCTGCAGAAAATGTCTTTGTTACAGCAAGTGCAGCTATAGGTGCTTTCAACTCTGACTTCTTGCTCCCCCTTGCACATTTATGCAGGGCTTCATCTGATGCTGATGGTTTTGCTGTGCTCCCCTGGGGTGATTTTCTTTGCACCTAGTCTCAGGCTTGCACATCTTCTTGTGGTTAATTTGCCTCTTAGGTTAGGTCTCAGACAAATCTCACAATCCTTCTCAGGCTACAGAGCATGTCGTGGCCTCTGGGAGCTTGGGATAAGAAAGGACGGAGAGGGTAAGACTCTGTCCTCCTAGCTATGCTTCAGCTGAGGCACTCCGCTATGAGCTCTGTTACGTACACCATTCTAGGTAAGATTTCATTCCAAGCAAGATTCCCTAGGCAAACACATAAGCAAATGGAGAAGTTTACATACTAAAATGATAGAAAGCATTTTTTTCTTAAGTGACCGCATGGCCGGGGAACTTACTATTTGTATTCACCGTTCTGGCAATCTATTATTGTGTTTCAAACCCATCCAGAACATGAGTTTAAAGACAATCATCTTATTATATCTCCAGATGTCATGGGTCAGAAACTCTGAGATGGCTCAGCTGGGTGGTTCTTTTGCTCCATGTGGCATTGAAGGAGTTCACTTGAGGGTATTCAACTCTCAGGTTGGTCTGAAGGGTCCACAACAGCTTCACTCTCATGTCACTTGATGGGGACACAGGAAGGCTGGGCTCAGCTGGATCTACCAACCCAAGTGCCCACACGTGGCCTCCCCAGCACGGCAGTCTTAGGGAAGGTGGACTTCTTATGTAGAGGCTCAAGGATCCGGTAAACAGTGTTCCAAGAAACAGGAAGCGAAAACCTACAGAGTCTTAGGGCCTGGGCTCAGAAACTGGCATGGTGTCACTTCTATTGGGCAAAGCAATAACAGGGCCGATCCACATTCAAAGTGAAGGCAAAAATACTCTACTCTCAAAAAGAACAGTAGCAAAGAATTTGTGGCCCTCTTTAATCTACCATAGTTACAGACCTTTAAACGTTGCCATCCTTGACCCAAATGGCCACATGGTCAGTTACTTCACTGCTCCCACGTCTCTTTCTGGTCTCAGTTCCCTTCCTGGTCTTGCACTCTACCCTGGTGAAGATAATCATCCTGCTGAGTTGACCTATACTGACCAGGCTTGGGGAGTAATAGCCTCACATTGTCCATTAATATGTTTCTGGGCTGACTTCCGCGGGCACTGCCTGTGTTCCCTATTAGTCCTCCCACTGTGTGAAGTGAAGAGGTTTCACTTTGGCTAGAGTTGCCAGACAAAAATACAGGACATCTAGTTACATTTAAATTTCAGATAAACAACAAACTTTTTTATTGTAAGACTATCTCAAATATTATATGGAATATACTCATACTAAAAAATTAATTTGTTTATCCCCAAAGCCCTAATATTTTGCTGACATGGTTAAATAAATTACTTATACATGTATCAGAGTCCAACAATGGAGACAAGTCACAGAATTCTTTTAATTCTTTGACTTTTCTTTCCCCTTACATGTATGTGGTTTATAACCACACTGCTTGGGTGAGGGTGAGGGGAATCTAATTCTGTCTGAGATCAATCAAATCCTACAACCACCACTTTGCCTAACTATATATGAATGGCTTTTACTAAAAAATACTTCTGTTTGGCAAATGCTTCTATCTTTCCTTGTCTAAATGAGAGGAAATCTCCACATTTAAATATAGCTATATTACAAATTTAAAGGGTCAGTCAAGAAATGGTGCTTGACTGGGAGGTGTTCAGAGACTGGAAAGGACACAGAGATGTGAAAAGATCATCACAAGGCAATACAATAGGTCTTAAAATAAAACAAGAGCAGAATTCAGTGGGTGCGACTAACAAAGCTTGGGAAATTTGACATCTTAAAGGAGGCTGTATTTGATCTGATCTTGAAGAACAAGTAAGAATTTCCCAGGCAGAAAAGGAAGCCGAAGTCATTCTCAGCAGAACGAAAATAAAAGCAAAAACAAGAACAAATAAACGTGTAAAGGAACAGAGTCATGAAGGATTCTGCCATGTTGGTGTACCAGAGAAGGTTTGGTTCAGTCAAAGCTGCAGAAGAGGCTTTGGAGCACCATTTGCTCAGCTTTGCTCATGCTACAACTGCATAGGAAGGTTGACGGAGTACCTCAATCTAATCCAAAATTTAGTAACAGCAAGGGGAAGAGTAACAAAAGCAAGTGATCACGAGGCCCGACAAATAATCAAAATAAAGGCAAGGGGAAAAGTTGCTCAACTTCTGTAAGGATGACAAAAAGCAAATTGGTGCTGTAGCTCTAGCAATTTTTATTTGTCTCTCACTGTGGCAAGAGCCAATTTTCTACATGAGGCTGGCTTGGAAGACTGAAGAAAATAATTGACTAGTTTTCAGTTTTAGAGATAATGAGCAGCAATATTTCCCTAGTAAGCAGTTTCCTGACACACTGTGTGAAAAAAGAAGCACAAGCTCCCAATGATTCTATTAGAAATTCTATGATAACAGATCCCAAGCTGGCCATAAAGCAGATTCCTGTGCCTCCGAAAGCCATGCATGCTTGGGTACCGTGTACTTATGATTTATGATCAATGGTAACCCGGTGGTCTGACATGGGTAGGGAAGCATGGTGAAGAGCCAACGTCCAATGCTAACAAAACAACAGAACCTGCCTTTCTGATGTCTGACACTTTTAATTATTTGATGTGTTTTTCATAAATGATTTTATAAACCTAACTATTAAAACTTGAAAGACACACTGAGAGACCACTACACACCTATTAGAATGGCTCAAATTAAAAAAAAAAAAAAATCTGACAATGCCAAACGCTAAAGAGGTTAAAAAGTAGCTTGAACACTCACATACTGCTGGTGGGAATTTTACTTTGGAAAAATATTTGGCTGTTTACAAAGTTCAACTTACATGTAGGTATTTACCCTAGAGAATGAAAAACTTATGTCCACATAAAAACATACATATGAATGTTTAGGTAACTTTGTTCATAGATGCTTAAAGCTGGAAACAACACAAATGTCCATCAACCGGTGAACAGTTAAACTGTTATTACCTATATAGCAATAGAAAGGGAAGAATTACAAATACATACAACAGCACAGATAAATCTGGAGAGCATTATGCTAAGAGAAATAAGCCAGACTCAAAAGAATACATACTGAATGACTCAATTTACATAATATTTTGGAAAGGAAAGAACTGTAGAGACAGAAATTTGACCAGTGGTTGCCAGTGTGTGGAGATACGGGAAGGGAATTGACTGTGAAGGGTCAGGAGGAAATAACCTAGATCTTGACTTTGGTAATTGTTATATGACTGTACAATTTGCCAAAATTCATTAAACTCTACACATTTATGTGTGTACAGTTTAGGATGGATTTTGTTGTATAAATTATATCTCAATAAACAACCAAATTAACTTGTATATCTAAAACAGAAAAAAAAATCTTAAGTTGAGGGAGGCTTTATCTTGAATGTTTGTTTGCATATTGGTTTGACCATTTGCAACACTGAAGGCTTTTGACCCTCATCTTTTTGTTGACAACAATGTATATTCTATAAATTACAGCCAGTGGCAGACTTGCATGTCTATCAGCCATTTTAAGCAAGTTTTGAGAAAATTAAGCCCTCATGACTACAACATCCATACAGTATATAATAAACAAACTTCTCTCCTCTGCAGCTAGAGAGGTCCCAATAATGTCTCATCTTTTAGAAAATTGAAGAAAGAGTCACTTAAATTATTTTCTGTGTTTTAGGGTTTAAATGAGGAACTCTGATTGAACTTAAAGCTGATATAGATTAAATTCGTGAAAAGGAGACCACTTAGGCATATTAGTACAATGTAGCAAAGTAAGTCATATTTTTGAGCACTTTTTCATTTTATGAACTAGTTCTTGATACTATAAGGGAAAAATTTCCTTTACTAGTTTCTGTCTGCACCAGCTGTTTTGCTTTCTTAGAACACCAACAGAGACAAGTCCCAAACCACAAAACCAGGACTAATTCACTAGGGCAGCCAGCCTTTCCCCTCAAAAACATGTTTCTTATCTTTCTTGTTTTGATAGACCTGGTGTTGGGATGTAAAATTCCTGAGGTGTTCCCTAAATAGACAGGACAGTGCTTCTTTTATAAATAGCTAATGTGGGTCAATAAAATGCTTGTCAAAGGGGCAGGAAAAAAAATCAGTGTGTCTCAAGAACATAACAAAGGAGTAAACCTTAGACTAATTGTCTACAGTGGCATCTGAGGCATCTGAGGAGACATCTGGTACTCATAAAGTGAGGGCCAGGGGAGAAAATCGACTTTAATATTTATGTAGCTATAGATTTAGACATTGAAAACATAAAATCAAAGGGGGGGAAGGAAAAGTGTAGAGTGGTATGTAAAGTTAAGTTGTTATCAGCTTGAAATAGACTGTTATAAGATGTTCTATGTAAGCCTTATGGTAACCAAAAAGCAGAGGTCTATAGGAGACACACACACAAAAATTAAAAAGATTCAAAACATACCACTATGGAAAATCTTCAAGCCACAAAGGAAGACAGCAAGAGAGGAATAAAGATACAAATCATTTACAAAACAGCCAGAAAACAATAAAATGAAAGTAGTAAGTCCTTACCTATCAATATTACCATGAATGTAAATAGATTAAATTCTCCAATAAAAAGACATAGAGTGAATGAATTAAAAAAACTAAGACCTGACTATATGCCAACTATATGCTGGCATACAAGAGATTCACTTCACTTTTAAGGACACAAATAGACTAAAAATAGAGGGATGGAGAAAGATATTCCACACAAATGGAAACCAAAAGAGAGTAGGAGTAGCAATCCTTACATCAGGAAAAATAGACTTTAAGTCAAAACTGTAGAAAGAGATAAAGAAGGATATTATATATTGATAAAGGGGTCAAGTGATCAAGAGGATATAACAATTGTAAATATATATGCACCTATAGTGGAGCACCTAAATATATAAAGCAAATAATAAAACTTCTGAAGGGAGATATAGATTGCAATACAATAATAGCAGGAGATATAAATATAAAACTCTCAATAATAGACTAATTTATCCAGATAGAAAATTAATAAAAAAAATTGGACTTGAACAACACTTTAAAGGAATCTAACAGACATATAGAACATTTCATCCAACAGCAACAGAATACATATTCTTCTCAAGTGCACATAGAACATTCTCCAAGATAGATCATTTGTTAGGCTACAAGACAAGTCTTAGCAAATATAATAATACTGAAATAATTTCAAGTATCTTTTCTGATCACAATGGTTGGAATAGAAATAAATAACAAGAGGAATTTTGGAAAATCACAAACACATGGAAATTAAACAGCAAGCTTCTGAGCAACCAATCAATCAATGAAGAAATTAAAAGGAAAATTTTTAAAAATCTTGAGACAAATCTTAAAACACAACATACCAAAACTCATAGGATGCAGCAACAGCAGTTCTAAGAGGAGACTTCATAGCAATAAATGCCTACATCATAAAAAAGAAATATAGCAAATAACTTAATATTATACCTCAAGGAAACAGAAAAAGAACAAACTAAGGCCAATGTTAGCATAAGGAAATAAATAATAAATATCAGCAGAAATAAATAAAATAGAAACCAGAAAAACAATACAAAAGATCAAACCTAAGTGATTTTTTTTGAAAATACAAACAAAATCAACAAACCTTTAGCCAAACTAACTAAGAAAAAAAGACAAAAGATTCAAATAAAATCAAAAATGAAAGGGGAGATTTTACAACTAACACTACAGAAATACAAAGGATCATAAGAGACTATTATTATGAACAGTTACATGCCAAAAAATTGGATAACCTAGAAGAAATGGAAAAAGTCCCTAGACACATATAGCCACCAACACTTAATCATGAAGAAATAGAAAATCTGAGCAGAACAATGAGTGAGTAGATTAGATCAGTAATAAAATATCTCCCATCCAAAAAAAGGCCCAGGACCTAAAGGCTTCACGGCTGAATTCGACAAAACACTTAGAGAACTAACAAATTCTCCACAAATTTTTTCCAAAATCCAAAGAGGAAGGAATACTTTCAAATTCTTTTTACAAGGCCAACATTACCCTTTTAATACAAAAGCCAGACAAGGACATCACAAGAAAAGAAAGCCACAGGCCAATATCCTTGATGAACACAGATGCAAAAGTCCTTGACAAAATACTCAGAAACCAAATTCAAAAACACATTGAAGGGATCATTCATTATAATCAAGTAGGATTTATTCCTGGGATGCAAGGATGATTCAACGTTTGCAGATCAATAAATGTTATACACCACGTTAACAGATGAAAGGAAAAATTATTTGATCATTTCATTAGATGCAGAAAAAGCATTTGACAAAATTCTTTCATAATATCCTTTCATGATAAAAACACTCAACAAATTAGCTATAGAAGGAATGTACTGCAACCCAATAAAGGCTATATATAATAAATCCAGAGCTAACATTATACTTAATGGTGAAAAATTGGAACCCTTTCCTCCAAAATCCAGAGCAAGACAAGAATGCCCACTCTCGTCACTTCTATTCAACATAATACTAGATGTATTGCTCTTGTCAGAGCAATAAGGTGAAAAAAAGAAATAAAAGACATTCAAATAGGAAAGGGAGTGAAACCGCTGCTGGTTGCTGAGGACATGATCTCATATATAGAAAACCTTAAAGATTTTACCAAAACACTGTTAGAACTGATAAAACAAATTCCATAAAGTTGCAAGATACAAAATCAACACACAAAAATCATTAGCATTTCTGTATGCTAACAACAAACTTTCCAAAATAAAAAGAAATAAAAATTTCAATCCCATTTACAATAGCTACAAAAAAAATACTTAAGAATAAATTTAACCGAGGAGGTGAAAGATGTCTATACACTGGAAACTGTAAAACATTAATGAAAAAAAAATTGAAGAAGACACAAATAAATGAAAAGATATCCCGTGTTGGAAGAACGGATTGGAAGAATTAATACTGTTAAAATTTCCATACTACCCAAAATGATCTAAAGATTTAATGTAATTCCTATCAAAATTCTGATGTCATTTTTCATGGATATAGAAAAAATTTGTATAGAACCCACCCCCCCACATACACACAAAACAAATAGCGAAGGAAGGTAATCATGGGCAAAAAGTGGGTGGCATCACACTACCTGATTTCAAACTATACTATAAAGCAATAGTAATAAAACAGCATGGTGCTGGCATAAAAGTAGAGACATCAGCCAATGGAACAGAATAGAGAGCCCAGAAACAAACCCACATATTTATGGTCAACTAATTTTCAACAAAGGTGCCAAAGATATACAATGAAAAAAAAGATAATCTCTTTATTAAATTGTGTTGGAAAAACTGAATATTCATATGCAAAAGAATGAAATTGGACCCTACATCATACCATATGTAAAATCAACTCAAAATGGGTTAAAAACTTAAACAAAGGACCTGAAACTATAAAACTACTAGAAGAAAGCACAGAGGAAAAACTACATGACATTGATCTAGGCAATGATTTTTTAGATTTCACCCCAAAAGCACAGACAACAAAAGCAAAACTAGACAAATGAATTATATCAAAATAAAAACTTCTGCATGAAAAAGGAAACAATTAAGAGTGAAGAGAAAACCTACGGATTAAGAGAAAATATTTGTGAACCATACATCTGATAAGGAATTAATATCCAAAATATATAAGGAACTCAACTATATAGAAGGAGAACAAATAATTTAAGAAAAGGACATGGGAACTGAATATACATTTCTCAAAAGAAGACATATGAATGATAACAGATATATGAAAAAATGTTCAGCATCACTAATCACTAGGGAGATGCAAATTAAAACCACAATGAGATATTACCCCACACTTGTTAGAATGGCTATTATCAAAAAGATAAAACATAAGTGATGGCAAGGATGTGGAGAAAAGGGAACCCTTGTACACTATTAATAGGAATATAAATTAGTATAGCTATTATGGAAAACAGTATGGAGATTCCTCAAAAGACTAAAAATAGACCAGGTGCAGTGGCTCATACCTGTAATCCTAGCACTTTGGGAGGCTGAGGTAGGAGGACGGCTTGAGCCCAGGAGTTTGGAGTTCTAGTGAGCTATTAATACGATTGTGCCACAACTCTATCCCAGCCTGGGCAACAGAATGAGACCCTGTCTCTTGGAAAACAAAAACAAACACAAAATAAAAACCTAAAAATAGAATCACCGTATCATCCAGGAATCCCACTTCCGGGTATTTATCTGAAAGATTTATAATCTTTGAAGATTTATAATCTGTTGAAGAGACATCTGCCCTCCTATGTCCATTGCAGTACCTCTCACAATAGCCAAGTTGTGGAATGAATATAAGTACCCATCAAGGGATGACCAGATAAAGCAAGTGTGGTGTATATACATGATGAAATGCTATTCAGCCTTAAAAACAGAAGAAATTCTGTCATTTGAGATAAGATAGGTGAAATTGGAGAACATTACGCTAAATGAAATAAGCCAAACATATAATAACAAATACTGCATGTTCTCACCTATGTGAGAATCTAAAAAGTTAAACTCATAGAAACCAAGAATAGAATGGTGGTTACCAGGGGATGGTGGGTCAGAGGAAATGGGGAGATGATAGGCAAAGTCTCAGTTAGAAAAAATAGATAGGAGAAATGAGTTTGATTTTTATTTAGTTTTATTGCACAGTGTGGTAAACACAGCTAATAATTTAATACTGTACATTTTAATATTTCTAAGAGAATAAATCTCAAATGTTCCCATCACAAAAAAATGTTAAATATTTGAAGTGATGTATATGTTAATTAGCTTGAATTAATCATTCCACATTGTATTAAAAAATCATCACATCACTTTGTCCCCTATGAATATATACAACTATCACTTGTCAATATATAATAAAAAATTAAATAAAATAAAAAATAAAATTCATGTAGCACTTAAATTATAAAGCACAACCTTATTTAGACAAATTTTCTATTAAAACATGTGCTATGAATGTGTGTGTGAACTGTTGGTGATAGATGTCACTTCATATTGGGGCCTTTCATTCAGTGCTTCTAGAAGTAGTAGTTTTATGAAATATGCATGCTCCAACAAAGCAGTAACCAGCGTGTTGTAGAACAGAGAAGAGGGTTGCACCCAACAGTATCATGGGAGGCAGGGCAGGCATGAAGTATATAACTTTACCAAAGAGAAGGGGTTTTGATATTTTCTAACACTGTGATTAGCTCCCCCAACCACTTCAATTAGCTTCTGGAAGCACGGCTAACCACTTAAAGTGACATTATTAGAATATTTCAGTCTTTTTCCACTGCCTTCTGTTTTGGTGCCTCGTTGACTTTGATCCCAGATTCAGCTAGTGAATCAATTAAAAAATTAATAGGCCTTTCTAGAAATAGAGAATTCCTCTGTGCGCTCTTTAATTTTTAACACACACGCACACAGCCCTAACTTCGATTTTGAAAGCTTTGTATTTTTCACAGACTGAAATTGTTTAAAATAGCTAATATCTGGACCACTTATTCAACTATTTTGGCATTTTACTGTTATTTGTTTTAATTTCAATGAAAAAGTTTCTGAAAGTTTACATACAGACTAAAGTCTCAAACCGTAGTTAGTGGTTTCCCAAGCCTATGTATTTGTCAGGTGCAGTTTACATTTTTCTCAGACACTGGAAAAAAGACATTAATATTTCCAAATTATAGAATTAATAATAATAGCTAAACTTTACCATGTGCCAGGCTCCGTCCTAAGCACTTTGCTTGCAGTAACTTATTTAGAATTTACAGCACTCCATAGACGTAGGTACAATTACTTTAACAATGAGAAATGAATCATACACCCTTCCTGCATCCACAAGCCTGTCTCTACCATCTAGTTTACCAATTACACTTATCCTGTGTTAATGACTGCCAAATAGCAATTTGAAACAAAGATTAATTTATTGGATTGCCTAGCAAGGCCCATCTGCATTACTCAGGTATGGGCAGTTCTCACCAAGCAGCAAACTGACAGAACTAGATTTAGAGCCAAAAGAGGAGAAAGGCGATACTCTGAGCTCAGGCTTCTGGATTGTTTATGTCTTTTTTTTTATAAATGGAGACTCAAAGGTTTTGCGTCATTGACATAGAAAAGCCTGGTTTCCAAGCAAGTCCAGGATGAGTTGTGTAAGATTCCTGTGGGCCTAGGGTCATTCAGCAAACAGCTGTATGCACATGTTTTAGCGTTTAGCAAGATTTCTATTTAGCCTCAGGTAGATACCACGCAGCAACAGAAATGTACATTGCAGAGTTTGGCTGGAGTAAAATGACTATGAATTAGATGCTTCTACATTTCTCTATTCTCTGAGAGCACAGGTGTACTCACCACAGAAAGGACCATAGGAGATGAACTCCAGTAATTTCTAACTTGTTCACAAGTATTATATTTGGAAACTACTCTGCACACAGCACTCCCAAGTCTTATGTGGGAGATATACTAAACTAAGAAGAAACATTTTCTTGATTCTACTAAGATTTTGAAAACTTGGAAGGCAGGCACGACCATAGCACTCCTTAAGAAAAAGGGAAAACAGAATAAAACAAAGCAAAACAAGATAGCTACTCTGTATTACCTGGATCAAGTTCATCTTTGGCTCTTCTGTCATTAGCAAAAGACACATTTCTAATTCCTACTGGTTCAGATTATCTTCCTGTTTAGTTAATAGGAAGAGAGTGTGAGAAATCTGCCATCAGTTGACACAGCTGCTACAAAATCTCATCCCAAGAGCTATGTTTCATGTCAAACATCTTGGTTAAAGTGAGGGAAACGCTGGCATCACCCAGTTGTCTCCCTCACCAAGAGCAGCAGGCCACAGCAGCAGCAGCAAAGCCATCAGACATACGCACAAATACATCTGCTTGGATGTGGAGAAAAACCTTACTCAGAGAAGAAATGAGGAATCATCTCTTGGTAGCTTCCTTCCCTATCTCCAAATTTTCCCGTCAATTTATTCTTTCCTATAAAGCAATTGTTTCCTGAATTTTCCTTTCAAAAACTAATTCTCCAGGAAAGGACAAGCACCGAGTCATATTAATTCCCTGCTCAAAGCTTCCTGACTGATACTGACCCTTTGTCAAATGCCACACTTCAGTGAGGAAAGAATCTGTTGGAAAAGAAAGCTGCCTAAATGTGTAAAAAGGAACTACTTCCAGTCTGTGCATTAAAGTCTTTGTAAGAGAATGTAAATAATTTTTCACACTGAAAATATCCTCTAGTTTCACAACTCATGTGATTTTAGAACTGACACTGGAAGACATAAAAATCATTGAGAATAACACAAACCCAATTACCAAACACTATCTAATGAAGAGGAGCAATAGAAAGGCATTGGTGAGGGCCTAAGAGGGTGGTTAGCAAGCCATTATGAAATCTGAAGTTGGGACAACTTCTAGGGTTTCTCTCTCCAAAAACCAGTCCATGATGTAAATTGAGGAGCAGGTAGCCAAGACACAATTTCCTCTCAGGGGTGGGGAACCCGCGGCCTTCTATTTTAATAAAATCCTTTCATTTTTATTAATACACTTTTGCTTATCTTTCATATTTTCATTTTATTTTTAAAACAAATCTAGGATTTGTTTTGCAAAATTTGGATTCAGTCAAAAGTCCACACTTAAGGACCTAGCAGGCCACAGGTTCCCCATCCCCTACTGGCGGGACCCACAGCACTGCAATAGTTTGGATGTAACCAACACTGCTTAGGAGACTTTAGCAGTGTTGCATTCAATTAGCAACCAGGAGTCAGCAGTTTACCCAAATATCTCTGCTCGGGTTTTTTCACAGGATTCTTGGTTCACCTGGTACTATCTATGTTCAGTCTCATGATTAGTATAGTGTTTCACTCTTCTAATTGTTTTGTGGGAAACAAAATTAGCAAAGACCTAGTCTCTCTAATCTGAGTATTTATTCTCTGGATACAGAAGGATGCTTCAGCAGAAAATCATTTGCAAAGAATTATAAAGCAATATAACAACCATAAAGTGATATAAATTTAATAAACATAAGCTAAAGATTTATTTGAAAAAAGTAATCAAACTAGGGTAAGTTTAATCAGAAAAGACCTCCTGAAGAAAAATGATTTTATAACTCATTTTAAGGTGTCCTATAGACATCAATTTTCAGTGAGGAGAGTGGAAGGTACCAGCAAAGGCAAAGATACTGTATTATTTCTAGCGGAAAGACCAAGGTGTGGAGAAATAAAAGAGGATCTAAGCAGACCTGAAAATGTAGCAAACCTTGTAGGAGGAAATGTCCTGTTGTAGAATCTGCAATCCAATTACAGTTTTGCATGTTGGCTAGTTTGTTAACATTCACAGTCTCTTAACCATTTTACTCTGAGTTTGTGTGTGGCCTCATGCATCCAAGATACGACTTGTTGTACACAAAACTGGATATCTTACTGCACATAGAGTTCTGTATACTTTTTCCATTTCTAATATTTTAAAGCTAGCATGCTGCTTTATGTGACATTACTCACAGGACTTTTTGTTGCTCTGGTTTCATGGAAGCTTTATTTTTTTTTCTAATTCTCATTATGTTTGGCAAGTAAAGATGATTGTAAATAAAACCCCGGTTATATTGTCTGAAAGAAATAATCTTTAGCTGAATGAATGTCTTAGCTTAATATTAGCAAATTTTGCTTTCTTAAACTAAAATGCTCAGAGATGAGTATGTTGCTAAAGATCTGATACCCCCTGATTCTGTTGGGCAATGAGGGACTAACCCCTCACTACTTACTCTAAATTCAGTTTCTCTTGTCTTCAAATCAGTAAGGAAACACTTTTTTTTTTTTTACCATTGCCAATGTCATTAGCAAATCCCATTTATGGAAGAAGTAGGTCCTGCCCAGGGAATAAAGTCCTCAGTGAGTCCGTTGGTTCAAAATGTTGCATTGTACTGCTCTTCCATTGCCCTCTAAATAGTGTGACATGGGCCAGCGTCAAGTATGTCCCCTTCCAAAATCAGCTTATCTCACTCAGGCACAAAAGCAGTAGTTCATTTTTACAACATCTCCATGGGGGGCACGCAATTCAAAAGAGAAATTGAAAAAGCACTATTATGCTAAATGTAGCTATTCGAGATGACAATTCTTTTTCTTCCTGAAAATAAAAGTTACATTCATTATGCATTTGAGCCTCTTATTGAAAATTTCTATCTTAGTTTGTTTGCTTCCGTATTCTCCATAGTAACAGACACAGGGAAG
The DNA here is from genome assembly GCF_000956105.1 of Propithecus coquereli. NCBI lineage: Eukaryota > Metazoa > Chordata > Mammalia > Primates > Indriidae > Propithecus > Propithecus coquereli. The sequence continues at coordinate 2,538,269 of NW_012137747.1, read as the reverse complement.
CATCTTTTCCCTTTGTAGTGAATGTTCCACAAATAGAGAAACACAGCAATAGAGAATGTTTCCCTATCCACTAGTGAAGTTTTCCTCCGGAGATGCTCCTGTGCACAGCAGCCTCGGTAAGGTAACATGAGCGGACAAACATTACATGCCTTGCTTTCCGTTTCTGAGAACTTAAGATGTCGCAGGAAATAGAGCATTTCAATAGAAGATGAAAATAACTGTTCAGGCGAGAAGACATTGCTACTGACAGCTGCACAGAACTGTTTACCTTCTTCTACCATATAGAGTAGAGTGACCTTTCCAAATACTGGTGCTAGGAATGGTCCATGAAATGCTGGCAATCTTGGCTGATGACTTAGTTGTTTAAATGAGATATGTATAAACATACTGCTTTGGTTTGACCACTTACAAAAATATTACAAGATAAAATATTTTCAGAACCTACATAAATGCTTACAGATTACTATATTGGATACCGCAAAGGGAAATTTTCCAGAAACTGGTACTTTCTTTCCTACACAGGAACACGTGTTCCTTCCATGCAGATAGGGAAAAACAAATGAACTTCCCAGGCATTAAAGTGAGAACTGGTTCAGCTGGACCTATGCTCATCAAACCAAAGCACACACTTAAAAACTCTATGCCACAGGGTTCACAGAATTCTGGGGGAAAACTTCTAAAATGGTCCCTGAGGAGAGTTGCATTGAGGAAGTATACAGCAAAATTTAAAAATGAGAACAAGAGATCAGTTTTCTTCTCCATGTTTTCTTCAAACCACCATGACACTAAGCTGATGAGCATACAAAGGAGCTATATACAGGAATGAAATAAACACAAAAGCAGTGAAAAAGACTGAGCCCAAGTCAATGCACAGAGATAGAGTAGGTAGTCTCCAATTTTTAAAAAGTTGTAGGTAGTTGAACATTTTCCAGAGCGATACATTGAGTCAAGCATGAGTTGACTCAGCAAAATGAGTATTTTAACAGAATAAAAGTTATAATAAAAATAATCTAACATTTACTTAAATTACTTAAGTTATGCTTCACCATATGATGATGAGGCCTAAACTTAATTAAGCAATACACATATTGTAAATGCTATTTTAGGTATAGCCAAATTAAGTGCTTCTGGAGTTCTCTGGAAGGAGAAGAAGAAATTGGAACCCTTGAAGATTAATGGATCCATAACAAAGGAATCTGGAGAACCACGCCTGCTCCCTTCTGGGAAAGGAAATGGGACTCCAAGATCTAAATGTCCAAAGACTAAGAACCACAGATTCTCTTGCATCCCACAATCACCTTCCCTTGGCTGCCTTCATGCGCATGTCTGAGGGAGGAGGTGACGCTATTCATATTATAGCTCATGTGAAAGGAGGCCACTGGGAGTGTGCAGCATGACAGGATGGCTCCTGGCCAGAGAAAGTGTCAGGAGGAGTTGGCGACTGTTTGCACTCCCACCCCCATCCACGCTTTGATCTTTCGTTCAAGCATTTATTCAACAACTATTTGTGGAGACCTGTATCAGTTGGGACTCTTTCAGTTTAAGATGTCAGAAAACCCAACTCAAACTGGCTTCATCAAAAAAGGAAACATTGTTTCCTGTAATAATCCAGGGGTACACAAGCTTCAAACAAGCATCTGGTGTGATCAGAATTCTGCATGTCTCTCCCTAGCCCCTGGCTCCACTTCCTCTGTGTTGGCTCTCTTCTCTGGCAGTACTTTGGTCCCCCACTTGGTGCCGTGGGCAGTATCTCAGTCTCATAATCTGATAGCACTTCGTAAATTGCTTAGTGCTGTACAAACTACTAAAAGACAAAATTCTCCTGGTTAATCATCATCATTTTCCCCTGTCTTTACTATTAACTCCAAACTCAACATAATCATGTTGTGAAAAGATTAACTTATTATTCAACAGGTGAGTAAGTACCTTGAAGAATCAAAATGACCACATCCTTAAATAAAACAGAAGAAATTGAGTCTGAATCAGAATTGTTGGGGGAGGAGCTTGGACACCTACATTTTTAACAAATCTCCAGCTGATTCTGATGCATAAGACTATTGGCCTGTGCATTCAACAAATAGCACTGAGAACTAGTCTGTCTATATATATGAAATGTTTAAAGCAATTTAATAGTTATTACGATATTAAAATGTACCTAAATTATACTACTGTGAAACTTTTTATTGGGGAGGGAGTCCTAAGAATGGATGTTACAGGTTTTCTAAAATACGTAGGACCCACAGAAATCTCTAAGCTTTCCTTAAATTTTATTCCCAACGCCTACTCCCACCTTCAGATAACTTCTATTCACGTATAATTTTAGGGTAAAATCAGGGTAAAGCTTGAAGCTTCTGTTAGAATTATCATGTGTGCGTGGATAATATCTTTGAGAAATTAACATATATTCCTTTTTGTCTTCCAGTGTTTCCCTCTTTCCTTCTCATTCATAAAGGATGCCTAAGGACAGGGGTGAAACAAGGCAGAAAGCAGAAAATTCTAAGAATCTTTCTGGCTTTGGTTTTCAAATGTCCAAGAACTTAAATAGCGAATATCCAGAAAAGAGGCAAAATATTTGGAAGAAACAGGAAAGAAAGATTCTACATCTGTCATCTCCACACCCTGCCTCTTCCCCACCACACACACACACACACACACACACACACACACATACACACATACACATACATGCACACACAAGACTAGGAATAGGTCTCTTAGTTGGTGATAATAGCAGAGACTTTGGAAGGTCCTGTAGGGAGGCCCCTATGGGGCTGTGACTCCTGGAGAGAAGCCATAACTGTGGTAAGCCTAAGCGCATGAGAATATAGAAGCCTGAGCATATCCCATGCTCTCTTTCCCCAAGAGGTTAGCACAAAAACAGCAAAAATTTTCCTGACGTCCACTTACCTCCACCAAGATTGGTGCAGGATTAAGAGAGGGAGATGAAGGAGCTAAGTGAGCCTTGTAGACACAAACAGAATTCCGAACTGTCTTATCTCATCAAGACCAAGACTAAAACTCTTGGTCATTTGACATATGTTAATCTTTCTTCTGGACAAAAAAAGTGAACTCAACAAAAATGGAATGTCATTTGAAGAGTGCAGGACCATGAAATTTCAGTCATGCCATTACCAAAAAATAATTTGTATATATTACAAAGGGCGGGAAAAAATGTAGAGGATTATTGACAAAGCCTTTGCGTCTGCTCGTAAGAATACTCGTCTGCTTGTGTATTAGTTATCTATTGCTGCATAACAAGTTATCCCAAAACTTACTGGCTTAAAATTATAATAATTATTTATTATCTCACACAGTTTCTGTAGATCACAACTTTGGGAGGGGCTGGGCTATGTCATTTTAGCTGAGGCTCTCTCATGAGTCAAGATGTCAGCTGAGACTACAGTCATCTGAAGGCTTGACTGTGTCTGAAAGATCTGCTTCCAAGAGGATTCATTCACCTGACTAGCAAGTTCACTTTAGTGTTTGCAGGAGGCCTCAGGTCCTCTCCATAGAGCTGCTTGAGCATCCTCACAACATGGTTCCTGGCTTCCGTCAGAGGCAGAGATGTGAGAAAAGACAAGGTAGAAGCCATGTTGTCTTTCATGACCAAGCTTCAGAAGTTGTCAGTGCCACTTCCCCCAAGATCCTATAGGTTACAAGATCAAGTCTACTGATTGCAGGGGGGGATTATACAAGACCAAGAGTATAAGACAAGGAGGGTCCTTAGGCACCAGCTCAGATGCTGGCTATCGCAGCTTGCTACTTTGTAATATTTCCACTTGAGAATAAAGGATGCTTGCCTCAAATGAGGAAGGAAACGTTCTAATTAAATGTCATCCCTGTCAATCATTTCAGATATAAAAGAGGAAGGCAGATCACGTCACTCTCAAAGGGAAGCAATGAGTGGGTTATATTCTTTGAGCTTGACTCTGAGTGAACTTCTTTTTGTCCAATTCCAAAGACAAGGCGTTAGGTGGATAGGGGAAGCTTTATCTTCACTGCTTAGACCAAAGTAAGAAAAATGGAACCTCATTAGCAATGCATCAAAAAAATCAACGTGGATGATATCTGATTTTTATTTAACTTTATTTTAAATAGAAAATAAAAGGGCATCATTATAAAAATTGTTCTGATCGTCTGTTTCTTAAAATCCTAAACCTTTCACTCATTGCCTTATGGAAATAGCCAACCAACTTAGGACCTGGTAAGGAGAATGGAGTTTTTCCTTATATTTTTCCAAGAATCCCTAGCAGTAACCAGTTCATACCAATGATTAATGGAGAATTTTTCCACTCTCATCCCTGTGCCCCCAAAACCTTTATATAATACTGAAAAGATGGGTGGAAGCTCAAACAGCAGAATGAGGATTTGAGCTAAAATTAAGATGCAGAAAAATAATATAGGTTATGTTTTTTTCACACATGAGTTTTTGGACTCATGTCTAAAATTCCCACTGCCCAAGTATTCTGATAAAAATCAAACAAATGCTTGAAGTAGAAGACAAAAATTTCACTACTTTCATCTACATAAAACAAAAACAATTGAATGACTCAATCCATTGAATCACTCCACATAATCAATACAATTTTTTTAAAAAAAAACCTTCAAAGAAGGTTTTAAACAAAATTATACAGTAGTTTTGCCTCTATTAAGAAGAGCAACAACAATAAAATAATTTGTATGCCAAACACTACACTAGGCACACTTTTTCACCTCATTTATTGTGCATTGTGACTTCCAATTTTCACATGAGAAATCTGAGGGTCAGAAAGGTTAAATAACTACCCAAAGATATTTAGTAAAGCCAGGATTAGAATTCCCAAACTTACCGCCACTAGGCACACTGTTTCCAGTAAAGTGGTCTCCTTTTTTGAACACAAGGCAAATTCAAATACTTTGAGAAAAATATTTACAATACAAATATCACAGAAACATCTTATGTTCAACACAGAAGGAGGAAAATAATTGACCATCATTATTAATTCTAACAAGTATTTACTATGCCCGAAGTACTCCAAGATATTTTTTGTCATATATATCAGGACCAAAATTGAGCACTGTGGCAAGGCAGCAGTAACGAGATAGAACATGACACTTGAAATAAAAAAAAATTCCTTAGGATTTGCAGTCCAAGCTATTGACTGCAAAATTGTGCAGGCAGGATATAAGGGAAAAAGCCTGCTCATTAATTAGCTCACCTAAGAGAAAACCTCAGAATCTTTTATTTTATAATGTATTCTTCATCTACCATATTTCCTCATTCTCATCTAGTTGCAAATACAGAAGGAATACTTTGAAACCTTTGAATATTTGTGTTTGTTAGTTAATGGTCTCTTTATCCATGTTTTTAATAGAGAAACTGAGGCACAAGAATTCGACTCTCACAAGGTCACACAAATGGAATCAGCCAAAGAACTTTGCCTCATGACTTTAAATACAGTACTTTATTTGTTCTTGCAACATAATTGTATGCCCAAAGTTTCCCAGTCTTTTGGAAAATAAGACAGTTTATACAAAAAAAAATGTATCTTAAGGTTATAAAATTATTCAGAAGTTAATTACTATTTTAGTACATTGACTTTGGAGCTAATATTAATCTAGTTCAGATTACATAATTACTATTTTATCACTTCATTCTTTGCTGCTGTGTCACTGCTCAAAAATTTTCTGAAATGGCTCTTTGCAAATCTGAAGAAAGGGAGATGGCTGCAGGAAATTTTTTTTTTAAGTGGTGGTCAGAATTCAGTTCTCAGATGACTTCTTTTCAATATTTCTGTACCTCACCAGCAGTAAGCTGGCATTGGTGAAAAAACAAAAATAATTATGCAATTATTATGAAACTTTGCATTCAAAAGTACTTTTTACTTTCCAAATGGGGAGGGAAAGAAAAGACAAAAAAGTCCCCTTGTCTCATGTAGTTTTCTCCAGAATATTTGTCTAGAAAGATGTATAAGAAAATTTGCTGCATTAGTTCAAAGTGCATCCACGATATTCTTGCTCTTGAGGGTCAGATTTGCTGTGCAATTTGAAAGCCAAAATCCTTCCCACAAAATAAGAAAAAGACTGAAATTCCATCTGAAGCCCAAAACAGCTTTTAAAAAAAGTGAAACATTTGAAACTGTAGCATATTTATGTTTCATTTCACTCTCTTCACTTTATGTTTTAAAAAATATTGGAAGCAGAATTAGTAGTCAAAAATTCCACCATAAAAAAGGTTTTCTGTTTCTAGGTTTACAGAAAATACTGAAATTCCCTTTGTAGAATGACTTCCATCAGTGTTACAGAGACAAGAGATAGGACTGCACTTTAAACATTAATAATGCAAATTCTTCAGTTATTTGAATTTTTGACCTCTTAGAAACGTGCCACGACCTATACAAATGTGATTTTATTTTATTAGATGTGTCTAGATTTCCAATAGAATCTAGAATAGAAGTAAAGTTTTAATTTCCTTATTGAAAATGCTTTATATAGTTCTTATAGTCAACAGAGGACAAATGCAAATAGATCTGAGGGTTACGTGAAATCCACTAATACCCGAGGGAAGAAAAGCCAGGGTGTGCTTATTGGTTTTTTTCCCAACCATTTTCTTTATGGGTTCATTTCACATCAATCTCACACCTTGGAAAAATATAGGTCTGAAGGGTCACATGAATGTGAAATTTTTCTCTTTATAACATGGAATAGAAATTGAGGGCTTTTGATATTGTCATGGTAATAACTCTTTGTAAATACAGCTCAAAGGCCTATTTCAAGCCAGACTGAGCTGGAACAATGTATTCTTTTCCTTTTCAATTATGAGATTGGAGTAGGGGTTGAGGGAAGCTCTGGTCAAGACAGTGGAAGAAAATGGGGTAAAAAACCAGAGTGTGCCTGAGAGAATTTCTCTCACTTATGCCAGTGTAGCATAGTTTCGTTTATCAGGTCAAAAAAGATGTTTGTCACATCTCAGGTGCACAAATACACAACCTATTGAGAATTGGAGAGGAAAAGTAGAAAAAATAAGAAAGGAGAAATAGAATAGACTATTCGATTATCATCTTCAGTTTAAAAAAAGTTGAGTTTTTACCAGAAATTATGACATACACACAAACATGAGAAAACTCTATTTTCAACACAAGGAATTGATTTTTTTTAACCTAGGACTTGAAAAATAATGTTTCAGCAAATATTTAAATACCTAATTAAATTACTTATTTGTATCAGATACAACTTTGTTTTCTTCTAACTGCAAAGGAATAAAACCTTTAGATCACTTTATTAAGACGAAACAGAATAGACTGAAGACAGAGAAATGATAATGACTATTATTTTAAAAAATTGTTATTCTCATGCTGAGACTATAAATTGGATTTCAGGTTTTATGAACTCAGTGTTTTCTTACTCTCTAACCATCTTAGCAATTTTTTTAAAAAATAAAAATGCAAGGGTCTTCCCTACTCCAGACAAATCAAAAATTTTTGGAGAAACAGACTTAGGAAAAAATCCTTGGATTTGTTAAACGTTAAGGACAATTTAGAGCTAATAATATTGGTTACTGGTGTAAAGTATGGTGTTTTAAAGTCACAACACAGTCCACATCCTGCCCCTCCCTTTAAGGGCTCATCCTTTTGTAAAATATTCTATCGATTCTTTTAACACTTGGTCTTTGAGTCCAGGGAGCAAGTGAAGTAAGACTTCCGTAAAAGAGTTGTTCACAGCTTCCACCCATCGACCCCTCCTTTACATCGACAAGAAAGGTAAGGTCTTGTCTCTGTTGACAGGCTTGGGAAATATTTCTGTAGGTCAGCTACCTTGTGGCAACTAGAGGCTGTCTAAAGAATATTTAAAACATCTCAGAATGGGAGACAATGAACTGTTACTACTGAATGTTAACATAGGGAATTCCATTTTAAAATGACCCAGCTTAATGGAATAAGAATCTAAATTAATCTGAATTTCATTGCCTTGATTTTGTGAAACTGGCACCTTAATGCCCAAGGGTAACTCCTATGTCTTAGCCATCTTCCCAGTTGGAGTTGGTAGTACTCAGCCTCTTGGATGAGACTGCTCTGTTTCTATGTTAAAATAAAATCTGCAACTGGCTTCTCAGCCTTACTTTGTAATTCAATTGTGTCCACCTCAGTTGGAGAATGGAGCAGTTTGCTATTCTATTCAATGATATGCCTTCCATTTAGAAGCACATTCATAAATGTTTGAGAAGTGTGCTTTTAACATTAATCAAGAAATTACATAAAATGAACTGGGTATAACCACTATTGAAGATTAATATTTAATACATAGCACTTACAAAGATAGCATGATTCCATCTTCATCAAGCCTAAGAATGAAACAGAGCCCGAGTAATCCACAAAAAAAGATTGCTCCTATTTTCCAGAGTGGGAATTAAGGCAAAAAAGAAAAAGAACTTTCCAAAGACAAAGAAAGAGGAGTGCTGGGATTAGGATTCCAGAGACAGTCAAATCCTAGATATTTCTGACACTGGTTTAAATTCCCCTCCATTTTAAAGGAAAGGAACGGGCCCTTTCTCCACAACTGCTGCTAATATGAGGACTTAGGAAAAAGTCGGAAATGGGGCCTTTTAAAGAAGTCTGATTTTGTAATGAGTGATAATGTGAATTCCCCTTCTTTGAAAGAATCAAATATCCTCTCCAGTGCCAAAAACCTTGAGACCTTGAGTTCAATCCTATTAATAAAGCCTGAGAGTAAAATCTTAAATTTGTACAGTTCTTTACAGTTTACAAAGATTTTTCGTTAATACTATCCTCCTTAGCTATTTATTTTTCTTCATAGCATTTATCAACACTTAGGATAGTGTATATTTATTGGTTTATTTTTTTTCCATCTTTTTCCCACTGCTAAAATGTAAGCTCCATAAAAGCAGAGACTGTAGTCTGTGTTGTTCATCCCTATATCTTCAACATCTGGAACAGTGCTTGGCACATAGTAAACAGCTGATACTTGCTAAACGAATAAATGGATAAATACTATTTCATTTGAACCTTGAAACCCTCTGGGAAAAAGACAGGTATTTCTCACCCTCTTTATCAATGAGAAAACCAAAACCTTAAAACATCAAATTATTCATGGTGATATAAACAGTTAATTGGGATTAGAGCTTTTAGAAAGGTTAGAGCTACTAGATGGCCCTTCTGGTATTACTTTGCTGATTTGTGCGATGGGACTAGACTATGGGTAGCCAAAGATTTACTGTTGTCAGACTCCATTTCACTTTCCATGAAGATTTATGCAAGAGAAAAAAAGAAGTTCATAGTCTTCTTTAAAACTACAGCTGTCAACATTTCTCAGCTTTTTCTCTTTAATCATTTTCCTATATTAAATTGCCCTGGGAAGGTGTTTGTTCTGTCATCACCCACCTTGTGTTTATGATTTTCCTCCTGGTATTTCCTCTTCCACCCTATGTAATTCGTGTGGCACACAGATGCCCTTTATTGAGCCCTTTTTACACAGTGCTAGGCATTTTCTACTTGTCTGCTCACAATAAGGAAGCTGCAGCTCTATTAGGCTCCAAAGCCCAGACTCTTTCCACTTGGCCACGCTGCTCACATGCAAGTTCTGGCTCCTCAGAGGCAGCCTCGGGAGCCCCAGAACAGAGCCCCTTGCCACCCTTGACAAGGGGTTTCAGCAATAGCTAACCCCATGCTGCTTAGCTTCAGGGGTGCTGTGGCCTAGGAGTTCTATGTGACCAACTGGAGACCGGATTATTAGACCCCAGCATCCCTGATACTTTGGGAATGTCTTAGGATTTGATTTAGAATTAGAACTAAAAAGAAAGTAATGATCCAGCCAATAGTTATTCTGGGAGGCTTCAGTCTTTGGTGGTAATAGTGGATCAAATTTATCTTTTTTCCCTCCTTCACAGCTACACCAAAACATTTTTGTAAAAATACTGTGCTTTCTTATATTTCTATTCCCTACTCCTTCCTTCCTTTCCTTTCTTTTTATTCTTAGCGAAACACAGGGTTCCAAGAATTGCAGTGAGTAGCTGCAGAAGGTGAACCCCAGCAATGCTCATGTCCTCCCAGCATCAGTGCTGATGCTGCCCCTGAACAGGGGCACGACAGGACCCAACTCTGCCCAGCCCGGTCACTGGAGTACAGAGGCTCCCTCCAAACCACGGCTGGAGGGAAGGAGCGGGGGGCTCAGACAGGTCTCTTTCACTGAGAATGCTGAGCAGACCGTGAAAATAAATCCTTTCTTAACCTGACCTTCAATTGCTAACAGTTTGTGAGGTCATTTGAGAAAGGAACTGAGCTAAATAAACACAGTTTCATTGGTGGATTTATGACACTTTACAAACAAGATACACTTCCTCAGTGTAAGGCAAAGTTCTGGGTTCTGTCAGTCCTCTGTATATATATTAAAATAAACGAGGCCCTCACCTGAATGTCCTGGGACAGGGCTGGGCTCAGGCTATTCCTTCCAACTGTCAAACAGCATACACTTGTTGAGCTGTAGCTTGGGCAAGACAGAAATGATGCTAAGAATGTTCCTTATGAAGATGAACCACAGGATTCAAACAGCAAACTGAACCTTAGCAGTCAAAGCATCAGGGAAGTGGGAGGAAAGAGGGTTTGGGTCCTTATAGTGAGTCCAGGTGCCCATGGCCAGGAAGATGCTGAGTTCCTCCATCTTCAGATGATCCAGATATCTGCAAAAACTCAGTCGTGTCTATGCCTGGAGATTTTAATAAGACAGAGAACCACTTTATATTTGAGCCTTTATGAAGTCTCTCATATTCTGTTTTAGACAAATATCATTTAGGGAAGACCAATTAGCCCACACAGACTTCAATTAATATTGATTTAGTTGCTTGTGGAGGCCAATCTGATGAAATTTATGTTAAAGAAAAAATAAATGGAGCCCTGTCCCCACTCCCTAGATATCCTGATGTAATTGGTTGACCTTGTAATCAAGTTTTTTTCTTATGAATCCTCAGGTCATTCTAAGGTTTGGCCAAAGTTGAAAAGCACTAACTTGATAAATTAGCAATTTTTTTAAGAATAGCAGATTTAGTAATTATTCTTGAGGTTAGAATAACCTCACATTGACAAGTATTACATTTCACTGTTAGTCATTAATAGGTGACAATTAAAAATGTTTTAAATACAATAAGTGGTTAGGTTGTAGTGATTACAAATATATACCTACAATCATGAACAATAAAAACCCTTCCTAGTGTTATACCAATGGATGATTGAGGCTTGAATAAAACTTCCAATGACAGCATCCAGGGATGCTTCATAAGGTTATTTATGTTATGCACTGCCCAACTCCAAAGAGTTGTTGCATCAATGCAATAACATTTGTATCCCATTGGGGAAATAGAGGTCTAGTTAATATTAAAGTGTTTGTCACATTTAGACATACATAATGAGAGGTTCCTCTGACCATTTTATACAGAAATTGTAGGAGTGAATTTTTTCATTCAGCAAAGGAACTGAATTTTGCCTCTTAGTCGACATCAGATAAAAGAGAATGTTACAGTGCTAAAGGTGGAGACGTAGAAGCTGTGGTGGACATCTGTTCTTTATAGCCACCCAGCATCCCTGCCTCCTTTGTCTGACATTAGACACCATCCCCCCACATAGCTTTTCTCCTGGAGGAAACCATCCCATGTGGTCTGTGTGTGGCTGATGTGGCCCCACTTTCATCACGACCACAGAGGTGAGCACAAAACAGGCCTGGTCAGTTATACCACCACTGACAGTGATTGGTTCAACAGTGGACATAGGATGCCAGCTGAGCCTGTCAGAATGTTGCCAGGAGTTTTCTATCAGACCTATCTGAGAAGATACTCTCTTTCCATGAAGATTATAAAGCTAATAGGATGTCTATTGGACTATGTGGCAGAGGGTGTTAATTGCTCCAATATCTGTTCTCTCCTTTTGTCACAATAACAAAGTTTTATCTAGGCAAATGGTCTTATATTAATAGAATATAGAGAGTAAAAGCCTACATTTTCCAGCATTCCTTGCAGCTACATGTGGCCATGTCAGTGGCACATAAGTGAACACGTCACGTGAGAGCTTTCAGAGATTTTTTTTTTTAAGAGACAGTTACCCTTCATCATTACTTTCCCCTGTGCATCAGGCTGCTTGGAACATGGATGTCATGGCTGGAGTTCCATTTTGGGCCATAAGCAATGTCCCCACTCCAAGAAAGGCAGGATAGAAAGCTGTAAGGATAGGTAGCTGTTTTCACGGGATATAATTGTCTTACTAGTCCTGAATTGTTGACAACCAGACTCTATGTGAGAGAGAAGTAAACTATCTTATTTAAGCCATTTACATATTTTAATGTTACTCACAGCAATAATTAACTGCTAATTAATCTCAGTTAATTCAGGTTGCCTTCATCAGCATATGCACCACGTGGAGAGAGACTTCCTGAACGTGAAGAAAACAGAGGAGAGCAGAGCAAAGAGAAAAAGAATTCTGTTGATATAATTTGAGTCACTCGATCTAGTCATGCCTGAAATCATACTACCTTGTGCATTTTTCAGTTAAATAAGCCAACATATTTACTTTTTTGCTTAAGATATTTTAAGTTGAATTTCTGTCCTTTGCAACAACAACAACAACAAATGTCTGGAAGAATCTAGCAATCACAAGGAAGTTTGCTCTAGAAAATGTGTATGCACCATTTTGACCAATCATGGGCTATGGAATTGGGAGTCAAAATTGATTTTTTTTTATATCTCCAGATTCTTAAGAGGCAGCTCTAAACTGACATCTGGATTGCATTAACATCCACATTGCCCCTTGACCATGGGCATGTTGTTTTTATTATTTTAAAATGTTACACGGGACTCCAGTGGTTCATAAGACTTAAGAAGAGATTTCTCTGGAAATTGGTAATTTAGGAAGGTTCATATGGCTTCTAAGCACAAGAGGGGTTGAAGGGATCTTGAAGGGTGGAACTGGATGCCAGAGACCAGTTTAGGAGTAGGAATTGAGAAAATGGGGGCTTAGTGGTAGTATAAATACATAGGAAGGGACAAATGTTAAGAAAAACAATCTGATCTCTAGCTTTAACACATGCTCCATGCTACTGGTATTTTATATTAGTGAAGTGCTTTGCAGTTCATGAAGTATTTTTGCATATATTATCTCATGTGATACTTGATAATTCTTTGGAGAGCGCAAAGTGAGTAACTAATTTCACTATTTTACAGAAGTGGAAACTTAGTGGAGGCTTAGTGCAGTTATAGGTCTTGCCCACAGTCACGTAGGTGTCAGATTAAGGGCCAGAATCCAGATTTTCTGATTAGTAGTCCAGTCTGTATACACTGGCTCTCTCTGTATACAGAGTCCCATCTGTAAATAAGATTTTCTTTTCAAGCAACTTCATTCAGTTATATTTATGAATTCTACTTCATTGTTAGTCATTTCATTGTTCTCTTCTTACTCATGACTTCTCCTGAGCAGTGATTTAGCCTAAAAGACTGAACTTTATCCTAAAATGCATCATCTTTATTATGCAATATCGGAATCTAAGAGTGGAGGCAGGGAGCTGAGGGGGCGGAGGGAGGAACTACGAAACAGCAACAAAAACCACAACTTTGAGTCCCATAGAATGGATTTATGTTAATTTTATAAATCTTTTCCTCTTCTTAGTGTCTCCAATATGAGATCACCTCTCATTCATTATGGTAGCAGCAGACTTGATGATTTTAATAATTTACCATTTCAAGAAGCCATGGGAAGAGAAAGGAAATTGCTTTTAGACAGTGTCTTATTCAAGCAAACGGAAATGGTTTCTGAACCACGGAAAACAAATAAACATGCCTCTACCTGGAACCTCATTAGTGTTTGCCTGTTGTCTGGCACTAAAAGATGTGCTTTAAAACAATGGTGCAGTGTGTGTCTGGAGATCCTGAATGCTAGTGGGGCTATCTGAACGCTAAAAGAAGAGGATGTTGACCGTGTCTAGGACCGCTGAGCTTGGATGAGCTCCTAAATGCTGGGTGAGAAATCACGTGCTAAACATCCTTCCACACAGCAAAATAAAATGCCAAATTCTTAATGGTCAGCTCAGCTTTCACAACTTCCAAAGAAGCATATTTTATTATTACTCAGATATAATGTAAATATACCACATACAGCTGTGGTGTAAAACAACTCTCATAATACTGACACTTGGCACTCTGGTGACATTGTAAATCCTTCTAAAGAATTAAGCATTTTTTATTCTTATCATGTCCATTGATGTACCCTGCATCCTTTGCTTGTGAAATAAAAAAATATGTTGTTTGGAATTCTGTGGGATCCTGCTGAATTCCTTAGGACCATGGTCAAACACAGCTGAATGGTTATCCTTTTCCATAATGTTATTCTTGGGCATGGAAAGGAGTATCTTTTCAATAAAGGAAAATTGGCAAGGGGATTTTTTCTTGCAGTGAAGTCCTGGTTTGGCACAAAATGTGAGGCATTTAGGGATGCAAACATCTCATCTTCAGATCTTTACCTGGCAAAGACATAAGAGGACACATTTCCCTGGTAATGCCCAGCAATATGCAGCACCACGATGGGTCTCGGGTCTTTGGACTGCCCTTGGATCAAGTGGTAGAAATCCAAAGTAAAGCAATGTGACCTGGCCAACAGGGCTCCTGGAGTAGCATGTGTGGTTTCTTCCATTCCTATGGAGATCCTCATTTGGCTCCAAGTCCACTCAAGAGACAAAGTGTTTCCAGATCTTTGGCAGAAAAAGAAATGCCCTCTTTTCAACTTTCACTAATTCAAAGAAATAGAATGCTGACAAGAAAATATGAATATCATCTATGCTTTTGATATAGCAATAATAGCTGTGTAGATTTTAGTGTTTATACAATAATGGTATTAATAGTGGCTACTTATAAGGTCACTGTAAGTATATAACCTTTTTTCCTAAGATATGGGGTATAATAGGAGATAGTAGATTAAATATGTATATCTTTGCATATATATATGCGTGTGTATATACATGTATGTGGCATGAAATAGGATAAATATGTATGTATATGCATATGTGCATGTGTGTGTGTGTATAAAGTGGTATAGTGAGCATGCAGGACTCAGGTGTAACCATAAAAAGGTGGTTTATTTTTGTTCGCTATCTTCTTCTGTCCTTTTTAGTCAGGGAACATCTTCCTCTGCCCCTGGATTGAAACAGGCAAGCCCATGATTTTTCTGAGCACAATTAGGATATAGAAAATCCTGTAATCACTTTAAGTTGTAAAATATAATCTTGATTCAGATATTAGAAATTACCACTCGATCCATGAATCAATGTGGTAGAAGCAATAGTGTTCTCTACTTTACCCTCATCCCATTTTAGTACCAGGTGGACACACCCATCTCTCAGCTGCTGTGAAGGTTGTCTACGCATGGCTCCCAGAGGGTTCTCTTGGAATTGCCCTTGGCTGACAGGTGTTGCCTGGGAGGTCTTAACCACCTCGGCTCCCACCCCACACATCAAAAACTGACTATGAATGTGCAAAAGTTCAGCCCATGGCTCCAAGGGGAACAGTTCTTCTTTGCAACTTATGTCACAACCCTCTCCCCTACAGATGAGGCCAAGGCTAGACTTCTCCTGAAATCTTTTTATCCGTAACCTTACTAACCTTTCCTGAAGTGCATTCCTCAAAAATTTGCTTGCCCCTGAATCCCATTCTCAGGCTCAGCTTCTAGAGAACCCAACATAAGACAAAACAAAACAAACAGAAAGAAAATCTCTGTTTTCATTCAAAGTTAAGATTCCCCACCCTTCACTCAAGGTAGAGCTGTCTACAGGAGGAAGGTGGACATCTTCAGAGAAGGAGGAGTGGTTCATTTATTACATTACCTGCCCACCACCACCCCACTCACCACCAGCTGGTTGCTATTATCAAATCATTGTCCTGCATCTATTGAAATGAACATGTGATTTTTTAAGACTACAAATATATTGGAATCCATTTAGATTTTCTAATGTTGAATCATCCTTATACTTCTTGTGGAAAAAAAAAACTTAACAATAATGTTTTGTATATTCTGAGGCTATATTTTTAACACACTTACATCCCTTTAGTCTCTTCTCCTCTCTTCCCCATGCTGATATTATCTAGAATTTCAGTTCCAGATTGTTAACAGCTTCCCCCTCCACCATACACACACACACACACATTTACCTTTGGCCCTTGAATATTCTTTAGGCAAAATAAACTTAAGAACATTTATATAGTTGTTCTTATTTTCCATATCTTTGGCTGCACCTCCTAGATTTATTTTCTTCATATTGGAGTACTTCCTCCAAGAGTATTTACAAAATGTTTATTTGCATAGCAAACTTGGTATGACTGAGAACATCTCCAGTGGTCCCCGCTGAAATCGGGCTGTGGGAGTCCTCTGGGTGCAAGGCACTCAAAAGTACATTTGTGGGCCAGTCCCCAATCATCGAGCCTCCATACTGCATACTATACTTTCTAGCTGACCACGTATAACCCCAGGTCTTGACCCAAGAAGTGCACCCAAACACTCTTACCGCTGGTATCCCCTCACCCAGGAGGAAGCTGCTGGAGGAGGTTTCCTGAAGGCAGTTCAAGCCTGGCCATCTTCACTTGGCCTACAGGAAGATCGTGGACCCTTGGGCTTCCAAAGCACCGGCCCCTCCCACTTACTGACTTACCTCCTCACTAGGGTCTTATGGATCTCGCCCACCTTCCCAACAGGAAGAAGATGTGAAACTCCTGAGGACACCTATCAGCTTCTTCCAAATATGTTCTCACTGCTATGCCACTCTATGGTTGGGCAGAGACACTGATGTTCTGCAGCTCAGGAAGCCTTCAGTTTAGGAATGAGATCCCGCAGTCTCCCATCTTACAGATATCAGGCTAGACAGAGTAAGAAAAATACTTGAAAGTTCAATAGAAGAAACACAGCAAGCAAATAATATAATTAAGTAATCCGCAGAAGATGAGATCTCAGTGACCAATAAGCATGAGAAAAGATGTGCAAACTCACTAGTGATCAAATTAAAACAAGGAGAAATCATTACATACCAACTGAATTTCAGTTGGTATTGAAAAACAATACCAAGCTTATAACACCAATTGCTGGAGAGAACACGGGGAAAGGGAATTTGTATATTGCTTTTGAAAGAACAAATTGGTGCAATTGCTTTAGAGAGCAATATTCTAGTACTCAGAAAAACTGAAAATGTGCATAGCACATTAATTACAATTCTAGGTATATCCTTCAGGTCTAGAGATATTCTTGTACTTGTGGCTAAGGAGAACTATACAAAGGTGTTCTTTACTACACTGTTTTGGAAAAGGGGAAATGAAAAATAATCTAACTGTTCATAAATAAGGAATGGATGAATAAACAGTGGTTTATTCACACACTAGAATACCATGGAGCTGTTAAAATGAATGAACTAGATCTACATGGGTAATCTTATTAAAGAGACAGGACCAACCTAAAGTTGCAAAATGGTTCATACGATTCCATGCATGTAAAATATTAAAGCACAAAATAATACTATATCTGTTCATGAACATATGCATGAGAGCAAAAGTATGAAAACCTTCATGAAAATGCTACCAACAAATTCAGGAGAGTATGGGGAGGAGGGATGGGAAAGAGATGGAGGAAGGATAGTATTAGATGCATTCATAATACTTTGTTATAAAGCCCCAACAAAAATGATCTGAAACAAATAGATGACTAACATTTGTTAAATCTAGGGAGGTGGATATGTATGTGTTATATTTATTCTCTGTCTGTTTAAAATATTCAGCAACAGTAGTCTCCAGGGATATATGCCAGCTGACCATTGTGAGGCCAGGCTTGTTTCTGGTCTCTGCTAAACACAGTTGTCTGATCTAGGACACGTACCTTAACGTCTTTCAATCCTAGATCCTATATTTGTAAATGGAAGGTGATAACATTTTCCCCAGCCTACTTCAGTGTTTGGAAGATGATCATATGAAATAAAATATGTAAAAAGCTACCTTGAAAACCATTAAGAGCTAGATAATTTTAAATAAATATTACTGTTTATATGTTGACATGTAAAATATGGATACCCATACAAAATAATAATGCTAGTTCAGAGGACAGATGTCAACATATTGTACATCTTTCCTATCGGTTTTTATATTGCCATTTTTATTCTGAAAAATTATATTTGTCATCTGCTCCTGCTCTGGTACCTGGATAAAGAGTGGGAGAAAATTGGGCTTCATCGTTCCTCCCAAGCCTATCCCTGGAAATACTCCAAGGATTTGAAAGTATTAAAGCACAAGGATCTACCAGCAACCGCTGGGAGAAAAACACACTGCACATAAACATGGTGGTTTAGGAAATGTCAGTTTAGCAAAGATGACCACTGGCGAAGGAGCACAAGGCACACTTCTATTTAGAGCTTTAAAATTTTATTTTAAATAATAGCTTTGGAAAAGAATGTAAAGTGAAGAGAGAACAAAAGGAGTTTTTAGCACACGTGCTCTTCTCTGTTGTGCTCTTGTTAATAAATGAAATCTCCTCGAAAACATTTGTTAGATAGAAGCAATTAAGGCTGAGGCTCTATCCTCTCTCCACTAATTAATTACAGCAAATGAGCTTGTAATGTGCATCATAACAACTTAATAAGCTGGGCCAAACTATTTTAGATTCTGCCATGCTAGTATTTCATCATTGCTGGGCTATGTAAATTAGGTAAGTAATATCGGAACATGAATAGCTTTCGAATTACCTGTGTCCTTCAAAATAAACTCTGCGTATTGAGCAGATGTAATATTTACAGAGCAGAGGTGAGAGCAGAGAACGGCATAGTAGAGGTGAGGACAGGGAAAGGAGGAGGAGACAGGGCAAACATGAACGCTCACACACACTATCATATTGCCTTCAATAACTTAACATCCACCCCCTCTGCAGCATGTCACACTAGCCAACCAGATGCCATCCAACGGCTCCTTCACATTTTTCCGTATTTGTTGGATCTGAACAGTGAAGAATACATAAACGTATTAGCCTCTCTTTTTTGACATCATTGGTTATATTATCAATTCTTGCCTCAAATGTCTAACTGAACCTGGATCAAAGTGTGACTAATACAAGCTCTTCTTTAGTAATGTCTCTGCCTTTAATGAGACTTTAAAGGCAAGTAGTGACTCATTGAGTCAGTGAATAGACTCTGTATATCTGGGGATGAGTTAAAATATGGCTTACTGTCAATGAAACAGCCAAGGGCCCCAGACCAGCTGTGAATTATCTCAGACACAATTATCTGAAACTTTAAAGCCTGATTTATTTAAAAAATCAAAGGTCAATATGTCTTCCAGGGAATAGCATCTGCTACCACTTCAAGGTGTTAATTGACTAACTTCAACAAAAGTCAAACAGATCCTCATCTCCCCCTCCTCCGAGCACCAATTGTTCACCATCCATGAAGGCATAATCAGGCATTCCCAGACGAGAAGGAGAAAAGGAGTCACGGGGGAGCAGATCTGGATCTATCGGTGATCTTTTCTGTGCATCCTTCTCTCCTGTTTTTTGTTTTTATCAAGTTTCTCCAGAGCATATAGCCATGGATTTCCACTATAGAATGGAAAAGACAGTGGAGTAATTCTCTTAAATATTCTTGAAACATGAGCTGTTTAGGGGCAGAGGGGGAGCACAGCAGTTAGAAAAGACCAAAGAAATATCATATAATCATAGGCCAGTGGCAAGTAGATACGATTAATCAGCTTCCTTCCTCTCTTTTCATTGTCACACCCATCATCTGTAGGAGGTAATGAGTGAAAAGGGACACACACACACACACACACACACACACACACAAATTTGTTAGGGGCATAAGGGCAACTTTAGTAGTGGCATAAACTGTAATTGAACACATTTCTTAAAGTCTCTTCCAAAATATATTTTACCCTCGAATTTGTGATGCTCCTAGGATAGGAAGTAAATATATGTAGACCTTTCACTAGTGATAGTTTTGGTAAATTTTTTGGACAGAATCAAGACTGAACAGTAAAACAGGGGCTCTAACTCATTTCTCTCACGGCAACCTCCCATCTCCTCTCGCCTATGCAGTATCTATTTTTAACAAGTTCTTGCTAAGATGTCAAAGGATAAAAATTTCAGATGGGTCCTCTCCTAAGTTTAAACACATTTTTAAGAGGGCAGCTCGAAAACTCCTAAGCCTTTAAAATTCAAAGGAATGACAGGCACAGAGATGCAATGGTAGATGGTCAAGGCTGAGTGCCCTGTCCGTCCCTCACTGATCCACTTACCGCTAAGGCCACGCCAAGAGATACTTGAACTAGAAGAACTGACCAGTGAAGAGAAATCTGCATTGTGTTCACTATTTACTGGTGAAGTAGAGTGTTTAAAGGAATTCTAAGCTTTAAGAAAACAGTCTCCTGAATTAGATAGTTTCATAAAGACATTCTCTGTGTAGAAAAATATCCAAGCAAGCAATTTCAAAGGCTTGGGATCAGTTTAAATCCTATGATGCCCCAAAGTATAAAAAGGTTCAGTCAGCAATATGTGACCGACTAAAACATTTTTTCTTCAACAAGGAGAGCCAATACTTTTTATATATCTTTGTCACGCACTGACAGGCCATAAATACACTGTGTATTTGCTTAGAACAACAAAAAAATGAGATATAGCCAGACAATCTTGCCTATTATATTTCAGTGACTCCTACTGTTCTCCAGATTTTCTTTCTTTGGCTGTCACACTGCCCACGAGGGCTTGAGCAAAGCCCCAGGTGTTCCAGTCTCTCAGGTTAACGAGCTTATCCCACTCACCTAACCGTGGAGGCCTTCTCTGAAGTTCCATGATGGCACTTCCCAGAACAGCCTGGCAGACTTCAATTCCAGTAACAGAAAAGTCCTCTTAAGCAATAGCTCGTTTTATTTACATCAAATTTATCAATGTTATATCAACTATAGAACTGTATCCTTATTTAGAAAACAAATTCTAGCAAGAAAAGTTCTCTAGGTTTGTTCTTTCTTTTAGCATCAAAGCTGCCTTTTGAGGAATGAATAATTGGCATAAAATGTTTCATCTTATCTAAAGATTTATATCAGTTATCCAAAGTCCAAAAGCACAGTGTGTTTTTTTTCCTTGAATCTGTTCACATTTATTACAATTAAATCATTTGATTCTTGTAAAAGCTTCCTCTTTGTTTTGGGAGAAAGTTGTTCCCTTTACTTATGTTATTGATACATAATAGATATGCGTATTTTCAGGGTACATGTGATAGATAATTCAATACATCATATAATTTGTAAAGATCAAATCAGTGTACTTGGAATATCTATCCCTAAATATTTGTCTTTTCTTTATACTGGAAACATTTAAATTATTCTCTTCTAGCTATTTTTAAGTATATAATAGATTATTATAAACTATATTCACCCTATTGATTTTTCAAACACTAGGTCTTATTTCTTCTATCAAACTGTATATTGTACCCATTAATAAACCTCTCTTCATCCCCACCCCAATACTTCCTGGCCTTTGGTAACCACCAATCTACTCTCTATCTTCATAAGATCTACTTTTTTAGCTCCTGCTGTGAGTAGGACAAGCAACATTTGTCTTTCTGTGCTTTAGTTTATTTCAGTTATTATAATGTCCTCCAGCTCCATCTATGTTGCTGCAAATGACAGGATTTTATTCTTTTTTATGTCTGAATAATATTCCATTGTGTATATATATCACATTTTCTTTATTTATCCGTCAGTGAATCCCACTCAATCGTGGTGAATGATCTTTTTAATGTGTCCTTGAATTCAGTTTGCTAGCATTTGTTGATGACTTTTGCATCTATGTTCATCAGGGATATTAGCCTGTAGTTTTCTTTTTTGTTGTGACTTTGTCTGATTTTGGTATCAAGGTAATGCTGGCCTCATGGATGAGTTTGGAAGAATTCCCTCCTCTTCAGTTTTTTTTCTTTTAAGAGTTTGAGTAGAGTTGGTATTAGTTCTTCTTTAAATGTTTGGTAGAATTCAGCAGTGAAGGCATCGGTTCCTGGGCTTTTCTTTGATGGGAGATTTTGTTACAGCTTCAGTCTTTACACTCACTATTGGTTTACTGAGGTTTTCTATTTCTTCATAGTTCAGTCTTGGTGGCTTGTGTCCAGGAATTTTTCCATTTCTTCTAGGCTTTTCAATTTGTTGGAGTATAATTGTTCATAATAGCCTCTAATGATTGTTTGCATTTCTGTCGTCTCAGTTATGTCTCCATTTTTGTTTGTGATTTTGTTTACTTGGGTCTTCCACGTTCCATGTGCTGACGAAAAGAACGTGTATTCTGCAGCGGTTAGGTGAAATGTTATGTGCATGTCAATTAGGCCCATTTGGTCTGGTGTATAGTCTAACTCCAAGGTTTCTTTATTGATTTTCTGTCTGGATGATTTGTCCCTTACTGAGAGTGGGATATTGAAGTCCTCTACTATTATTGTATTTCAGCCTATCAAAGAGACTGAGCCAGGGCCTTCTTTCTCCCAGCTGGTGCATGATCACCTAACTCAGCTTTCAAAGAAGTTTCAGCATTATTTCCCAACCACAAAAGACCCTTGAACTGGGAAGGAATGAATCCATGCCCCAAGTGTGAATAAGCCAGGTGAATCGACTTTGTCCATACTAGAAGAGGATCAACTGCTTGAGATCGCAAATGATGGTGGCCTTAAAAGTATGTTCAAGACAATTTCAGATCTCCATATGTCCTGGATTAAAGTCAAGGCAGAATATCCTGAGATTGCCACAAAAGCACCAAAGAGCCTCCTTCCATTTCCAACATCTTATCTTTGTGAAGCAGTGTTTTCTGTGGTGACAGCAACCAAAATGAGATTATGGAGTAGACTGGACATAAGTAACACAATTTGGGTGTCACTGTCTTCCATCATCCCCAGATGGGATCTTCTAGGTGCAGGAAAACAAGCTCAGGGTTCCCACTGATTCTGCATTATGTCGAGTTGTATAATTCTTTCATTGTGTATTACAATGTAATAATAATAGAAATAAAGTGCACAATAAATGTAATGCACTTGAATCATCCCAAAATCATCTCCCCCTGCCAGTCCATGGAAAAATTGTCTTCCATGAAACCAGTCCCTGGTGCCAAAAAGGTTGGGGACTGCTACTCTACAGCTATGAAGCTAAACCATCCACAACCACACACAGCAATATGAATGACTCTCACAGACATAGTGTCAAATGAAAGAAACCAGAAACAAAATCCTGTGCATGGATGATTTCATTTATACAAAGTACAAAAACGGATGAAACTAATGCCATGTTTATGTTATTTATATGATAAAGGTACAAAGAGAAAATAAAGTGTCCACACGACAGGAGTTTTCATCCTCCACACTTTCCCCTTCTCCCATGGGAGGTCCCACCTCAATTACCACACATGTGATAAAACTAAGTCAGTTTTTTAAATGAATCCTGATGCTGAAGCTGAGAATAAGTAGATAAAAAGCCATGGAGACATACTTAATGCTGCTTCCAGGGGGAGGAGGACACTGTAATGTTCCCACAAACATAGGCCCTAACTATCAAGGAAGAGGGTTTTTGTTTCCCGTTTATATCCCATCAAAGCACAGAAAAGACTTTGATTTAGGCTATGGTTAGAAGTGGTAACTTTTTAGGGGTGATGTGGTAGAGAAATTGGTTGGTAAGGGGGGTGCTTAAGAAGATGAGTGGACTTAGTGAATGCATTTTACACCAAGGCATTTGCTAAGAACTGTCACAAACATTTACTTCACACATAATCTTTATGAGGAAAGGTGGATATTGCACCAAGACTCCTGTAATTTGTTTCAACACACAAAAACAGACCACATAAAGAAGAAGATATCAGCAGAGGATACTGTTATAATTGAATACAACTTAAAACAAAGGTAATTCAAAGCATATTTTATAATGTGTATGAGAGCTAATTGTGCTGAGTAATGAATAGTAAATAGCACATATAAGTAGTTCAATGTGGGCTATTCTTACTCAGTCAACCAAGTTTCTCTATCTCTACCTCTCTCTCTTGTTAATTCGCTACCCTACAACTTTTTCCATGCAGGGACCCTTCTTTTCTATCCTCGTATCTCTATGGCAGGGGCTGGTGCAAAATGTTTTCAATAAATGATTGCTGAATGTGTGAAATGTCAGTATTGATAATTCACCTACAGCTCTCTTTCATCGGAGTTTCTTGTGCTCTACCCATCCATAATAGCTTGTCACTGTCTGTGGGGTCCTTTTGGCTTCCTCACCTTCAGGTGCCCTGAGCTACTTGTCCAACTGCTTATCACTTACCACCTACAACACCCACCCTTCTCCACCCACAAATCCACATATCTAGTGCTCTGGGTTCCAAAAGTCTGGAAGCAGTAGGACTCTGGGATACATGCAGATGGTGAATCAGCAAAAGCAGTGATTCTCAGCCCTGCCTGCACATTGGGATCACTAGGGGAAGTTTTAAAATGCACTGATGGCCAGACCCCACTCTCAGAAATTCTAACTCAGTTTGTCTGGGGTGGATCCCTGTCAGCTGTGCTTTTAAAAGTGTGCCAGTTCATTCTAACATAGCCAGAGCTGAGAACCACTGCCTAGGGGATGAATGCATATTCAGTACATGTAGGGAAGAAGCACAAAAAACGTGGGACATAGGTGAAAGGAGAAAGGGCTAATAACGTGGCTCTGGACATCTTAAGGGCATAAAGGAGGAAGAGTAGGGGTGGGGAGAAAACCAGCTGAGCAAGAGGACCTGTCCTTGTTCAGGACTTGGGCTTTAACGAAAAGAAGCTGACAGCTCCCAGACGAACCTCTACTCAGTCCTAAGCAGCAACTAATAAGTGAGCTTCTGGTGGTTCTACTCAGGGTATGAAAGCCTGATTTTAATCTGATGAGGAAAGGACAGAGAAGAGGACTGGGCATATGAAAGGTTGAGGAGCCCTCAAGGAGGGCAGTCTGCTTCTCACCAGCACAGCAGCTTCAGCCCCTTCTCCCCGGCCCCCACCACCTCCAGCATCACACTCCTGTCTGCTAAGTGCGTTGCTTTGGCCCTGACCCACCACACGTTCTCTTTTCACTTCCTCGCTGGAATTCTACCTTTACTATACAGGGACATTTGATGGGAGTGTTTTGGTAGTGATTATTATTATTTTTATTGTAAATTTAGCTTCTACCTCTTCACAGTGAAGACTACTTCCCCCCAAAATCTTCAAGTGCAGGCTTTAGAAGCAAAGACACCTAAGTTTGAATGCTGATTTGTTCACTTATTAGTTATAAAACCTCAGGCAACTGATTCTCTGAGCTTCAGTCATTTTTGATCTATAAAATGCAAATAATAATGTCTACCTTAAAAGATTTTATGAGGATTAAATAAGATCATAAAAAGAATTTTCCTGACTGTTGGAAGGTACATACCAAATATTAGTGTTCTCCCACTCTGGATAAAAACTATCTCTCAGATGGTCACTACTAGCCACGGTGTAGCTATTTAAATTTAAATTAATTAAAAGTATTTAAAATTTAAAAATTCAGTTTTTTTGGTTTCATTAGCCATATTTCAAGTGCTGAAAAGCCACATATGCCTACCTTGTTTGGACAGCACAGATAATACAACATTTCCATCATTATAGAAAGTTCTAGGGGACAGCACTGCTTATACAACCAGAGCCTGCTTAAGTGCAGCTCCAATGAAGATGGGAACCACCCATGGAGGACATGGCTAGGCAATGAGGTGCAGGATGAATCCTCTGATCAGAATATCCCATGTGTAACACAAATGCTTCTTTTTGGTGTCCACTTCAGGAAGAAAGGACAAAAAAAAGAAGACGCTGAAGAATCTCAAAATAAACCCAGCTTACTCAGCAATTTTGCTGAGGCTAGGCAAGTTCCATTAGACTTTAGCCCTGTGTAAGCAAATAAAGCCATCCAAGGTTGTCAAGCAAAGGCATATTTGTCATGAATTATATTTATTATCCACTCACAGCTTTTAGACACTGACTTGGTCAACTTCGAATTCATTTCCCTAGCAACCTGGGCTAAATTAAGCAACATGGCAGAGCCATGAGGCAGGGAGCCTTTTGAGAACATCTAACCCATCATCTCAGACTTTGAAGTTGCCTTTAATCTTAATTGCTATGCTTAGGCCAGCCTGCCAACAATTGTCATCTGAGGCTTACAGTCTCCAGGTCACTAGTTCAGGTCATGACTTGTTTAAGCAGGAGAAACAAGAACATGATAGGCCACAGGGTGTGGTTGTACAGTCTGTGCACTGCACAACTCCATGAGGTACCATTTACAATGTTATCATCATAGATTTGTATATTGATTCTGCCAATTTCTCAGAAAATAGCAATAATGACTTAGGAAAGGGGTGGGATTTTCTAAGTTTCACAAAGGTACTTTGTACATTAGCTACAGGGATGACTGGGTGGCTTACTCTGAAGCCAGAGGGCAGAAAACAGACAAAGAAGTTGAAATCCTTAATCTAGGGGAAATTCAGCATTGGGACCTAGAATGTTCTGGATATCCACAGCAGTCTTTGTTCCAACAGCTGCTGGAGAAATTCTGCCTCATGGTTCACTAGGCTGGACCAGCTTTGCGCTCTGGAGATTTTCACTGGTTCTGACCAGGTTCCACACCAACACAATGGTTTTCAGGCCTGGCTCTCCACTTACCTGTGGAGTTGTTTTAAAACATACCTCATTTTCTAAAGGCAACATGGTCTGGTATTGAAGATTGTGGAGTAGGTCTTCATCACTCAATTTAAAAGTTTAGAACTGCACTACAAATATAAAGAAATAACATCAATCTTTATTGATAGCGATTATAGACTGCTCGGATTGAACTTCAAAGGGTCAGAAGAAGTGAGAAAGGAAATGAAAGAGGGGGAGAAGGGAAGCCAGGCCCAGTTAAGAACAGAAATCTGTCCTCAACTAAGTCCCATAATAGCACAGCATCCCATAGCCCGAGCTCAGGAAGAACAGAGCTCACTGGAATTTGAGGTGTTAATTGCAAGACCACAAGGGATTCAAGATTATCTTCCAAAACTGATGCTTATTTATTTAGAAGACCTAGAAATTACCTACTAAATAAACCAAGAGTGGCCTATTCTAGCTTGTTTCAGGTGAGAACTGCTTAGTCACGTTACCCAGTTCAAGAGTGCTCTCCGAGTCATGGTTTATACTCAGTTCACATCCAGGTCTAAGATAACAAGTCCCCTTGAAACCTCCCTGGAGTTAAATCTGCCCTGCTGATCCTTCCTGTGCCATCTCGAACATGAGTCAGTGCTTTGCTGTCTCCTTTTGCCACCCCAATTTAGTGAGAAGTGTTCAGAATTCCCAGAAAAGCAGGCATTCTAACTGGTTCTTAGTAAAAGAGCCAATCTCATAAATGTATGCTGTACTTTCAAATGCATGTTCTGAGTCTAAAAATACACATCCACTTTGAATTCATCTATGGCTGTGTCGACTGAAGATAGATGCTAAAAAAAATTAAGGGAGAAAAACATATTTTCTCTCTCCACCATTTTTACTCATACATGTTTTTTATAGCTTTCAAAGGCAAGTTCACCTCTTATATCTTCCATTAACTTTTCCCAGCCCAAAGTAACCTTCCTGCTCAGGATTTAGATTGTCTGACCCTCTTATTTAGTACTTATTCATATATTGTATTATGACACCTCTCATAGTCATTTCACTCTTCATATAGGAGTGTCTTTCTTACCTGTTACATTCTTCAAATGTGGCTATGCTGCATAGTATACATAGTGGGAGAACGTATGCTTTGTAGCATTCACTGAATGTTAGAGAAATTCATTATGCAACAGTCCAAATTCATGAACCAATTTTACTCCATATCTATCTACGCTATTAGAAGAGGATGAAATAATATGTCAAGATATAAGATAAAGTGCCCTGGTTTTCTCACGACTATAGGACTCAAATGGCATGAATCCTCACATTGCTTTAATGTGTCATGTTTTAGAAACATGAAGGGATCTCCAATGTTCCCCAAATCAATTTAGCTCTTACCCTGAAACTCTCTTCTTTATCAAGACTTGTACCTAAAAACAGGGAAGAAGGGCCCAGAGGCACCAAAGATCCACACAACCTCTACAGGCATGTGCCTTTAAAGAAAAAAAAAATTTTTTGAGACAGTGTGTCGCTCTGTTACCCGGGCTGGAGTGCTGTGGCATCAGCCTAGCTCACTGCAACCTCAAACTCCTGGGCTCAAGGGATCCTCCTGCCTCAGCCTTCTGAGTAGCTGGGACTACAGGTGTGCACCACCATGCGCAGCTGTTTTTTTCTATTTTTAGTAGAGATGGGGTCTCACTCCTGCTCAGGCTGGTCTTGAACTCCTGAGCTCAAGTGATTCTCCCGCCTCAGCCTCCCAGAGTGCTAGGATTACAGGCGTTAGCCACCATGGATGCCCTAAAGAAAATTTTTTAAAGGGTGAGGAGGAATGCTGCCGATTAAACTATGACATGTCATTGATTGTAAAACACATCTGATTTCAAAGATGTTAAAATGTGAAAAAATGTATATCTTAAAATTGATGAAATACAGTAAATGAATGTGATCTTTCAAAATAAAGACATTATATAATAAAAGTTAGAAACCTCATTCATTAAAATATGAAAATATTATCAGGAATCAGAGAACAATTTGTCTGAGAGAGAAGCATATCTTAGACCTGCCTCGAAAACACAGAGTACCAGGCCAGATCCACGATCACGCTGAGGTCTGATAATGGCCTATAATGCACCAAGTACCCACTTACATTGCCAGAGGGTGAACTGCTGAAAAGGAACAAAGTCGATGGTGTCATGGTCTTTGCTTCAGGAGTGCATGAGAGTTGCAAAATGAAGTCCTGAAAGAATGCAGTAACATGAGTTTCATGCTTTTGTTTTAAAATAATGAGATTGCTCTGATGTTGCTCACTACAGGTCTTTATGCAGCATGATGACAAGCTGGTCCACGCTGAGCTGTCAATCTGCCTACTCATGATCACATTCTACAAAGCAGTCACAACTTCCTTTGCACCTGCTTTGTGTGGAGTTTATCACACACATTTGTATTGTGCTTAGTTATGTACATGTCAGTGGGTGGCAGAGAGTGTCTACCTTGTAGACTGCTGTGTTTGCGTAGGTGCCTTGCACAGTGCCTGACATATGGTGAGTAACCCTCGGAGAACTGTGAAGAGTAGACGAGCAAAGAACTGACCAAAGGAAAAGCAGGCTTACCACTCAGTTCTGGTGTCAGCAGTTACCCAACGAATCAGTACAGAACGACGTGTGAGGTTGTCGCTTTGCAGAATGTTGCCAGAGGAAGGGTGAGTAGTGGGATTCTTAGTACAAGTGGAAGAGTGTCTTCCCCCCTTCACTCTCTCTACCTGGCTAGGAATGGAAAGCAATTCCAAACACTCTTTTAAGCAACTGATGTCAACCCCAACAGTAAATTCAGTAATATTGCCTTTATCCGTTTCATCCCAAGATAGCCCAATTTTCTTTAACAATGAAGTAGAATCTAATGGATATATTTAAATGTTCCAGGTGGAGACTTTTCCCTTTTTTTTTTTTTCCAACCTAGATGGATGTTTAACCCTGCTAATTTTCCTGCATATAATTAACAACACATTCAATCAGAACCCAATAGAGCTTTAGGGATCTCTACACATGCACATTGGCAACATTGAGCAAGTTTAAGATGGCTCCAGAACTGCCTTGAAGTATATTAATATGAGCCCAGAATCCTTCTAAATTCAGACAAGAGAACAAATCAATTTTCTTTTTGCCCTGGAACTCTCTTCTTTATCAAGACCTGTACCTAAGCTCAGGGAGGGAGAGCCAGAGGCAGCAAAGATGCACACAGCTTCTACACATGCATTTCTTCTGGCAGCACTGCAGACATGGCTGCATCGTCTTTCCTGCCCCACAGTGAATCACAGTGCCATCTGGGCTGCCTGTCTTGAGAATGCACAAGGGAAAAGGAGATGACATCACGTAGACTTGCACCACACCTCATGTGTGGGAAAGAGACCACAATCCTCCAGTACCATCAATGAAACAACCAATGAGCACTGGATTCCTGGTGTCCCATCGCTGTCCTGGCACCTCATGATGCTGGTTTCTGTGGGAGGAGTACCACAGAACATTTAGATCAGATAGCATTCAGGAAAATAACAGAGATAAATATAATAAACATATTATATTTATGTATTTATCATACATTTATATAGTCATGCACTATGTAAGGACATTTCAGTCAACAGCATACACAACAGTGGTCCCATAGGATTATAATACTTTATTTTTTATTGTATCTTTTCTATGTTTAGATACACAAATACTTTGTGTTGCAATTGCCCACAGTATTTGGTACAGTCACATGCTGTACAGGTTTGTAGATTAGGAGCAATAGACTATACCATATAGCTTAGGCATGTAGTAGGCAATACCATCTTGGTTTGTGTAAGTACACTCTATGATGTTCACAGAATGATGAAATTTCCTAACTATGCATTTCTCAAAACTTTTCACAATTGTTAAGCTATGCATGATTGTATATTATTTATGTAATAAATATATATTATATATAAAAATGCATAATTTAAAATGTATATCTAAACATATATATTTTTAATAATAAAATTTACATATATATTTTAAATCACCCATACTGGCTTTCAAAAACGGAGCAGCTACTTTTATATCTGAGCAATATTTTATGAAGCAGGCAAGAACAACCATTACATTAACTGTTAAAATAACCAATAGTTGCTTGAGAATCAGGAAGATGTCTTGTCTTATTCATGTTTGTGTCTTCATAGTCTAATGCAGTGCTTGATACATAACAGGTATTCAGTACTGCTTGCTAAATGAATGAATTAATGAATGAATATCTTACATGAAGACAGATGCCACCTAAATTGACCAGTCCTTAAAACTTAACTACCTGTCACAACCTCCATCCAAGGAAAAACAGAACTAAATTTCTGTGGTTTGGCCCACTTCATACTGCTACCCTGGCCACAGCTAATTGGTCTAGGAATTTGTGCTAGGGCTAAAGGATCATGTTTAAGGAAGAACAAAATGTATGGACACCTTGGTTAAAGACAGATGGACAGGAATGCCCCATTTTGGATGGTGGCCATGGACTCCCTGGCTGCCCTCCCTCAGGAAGTACGAATACAAGTAGCACAGAAGGGAGAGTCACAAGCCCTGCTGGTGAATCGGGCAGGGGAGGTGCTTCTAGAGGACCAGGGCCCATAGTGGCTGATTGCCAGCTGTGTACTTACCAGGAACCCTATCACTCTAGGCAGGTTCTCCCCAATCGTGTTCTGAGAAACAGAGTTCTGAGAGACGAGCATAGATACTGCTTGATAATAGTCCAGAAATGCTGCATGCCTGTCCTTTCTTGGTCACTCACAATGCTCACTTGCACATTTAAGTCTCTTAGAAATCTTATTCCAAAAAAAAAAAAAAAAAAGTTTAACCCTATTTAACAGAGGGTCCAAAGCTTTTATTTTGCAGCACACTTAATAACTGCAGAAGTATAGCGTAGTACACCTGATTGGAGAAATGGAGTCCTTAAGTAGCCTGAGTGTATCTCTTTCCTCACAACTCAAGTCTAGCTAAAGTCATGCCTTAATTATGGGCTTATAAATATTATCCTTAGGAATGGAGCCTCAAACTTATGAGAATGAAGCCACAGGCTCAAAATTAGACCAGGCCCTTTTCTATAAAGCAGTTACTCAAATTGTAACATGAGTCCAAACTTTGGGTTCCAAAATTTTCAAGACTTCATGACTTCATCCAGGAATCCTAAAAACAACTGTGTTCATCATCCATTAAAAATGCAACTTTCATAGTGTGCCACAGACAAGGAGAAAAAAGTTCTTTGTACTGATCTATTTTCATTAGTGCCTTGCCAGTAAGCATGTAAACAATTTTAAACCAAGCAAACACATGTGCTGAGCAGAATAAAACCCATTTTAATTGCTGCCCTTCCAAGGAAAAGAACTCTGAGTAACTTGTCAAATAAATAAATGATCTATGCCTTCTCTTGTCACTTTTCTTGTCTTCAGTAAGTTTAATAAATAAAACTGATGGTTTGGGGAAGAGTTTTAGGTCAGCTATTCCCATTGTAACATTCCTTCACCTAAATATCAGTTACTACAACATTCCAAACTTTGAAGCAAAAGCTGTTTCCTACATTTATTTTGACACATATCATAAAACAGCATCGAGCCCAACAGCCCTAGCTGGAGTTTCTCCTGAAACATGCCTGCTTTTTCCTTTTTCCTTTTCTTTACCTCTCTCTCTCCTCCCACCAACCCCCATTCTGTCCCAGAGTATGACTCATTAAGCTAATGGTAGGAAAATAAATTCTTTTTGTTTTTTAATCATTTGATGCTTGCAGCATAAGCTATGAGGAAATGTAACTTTTAACCCATCTAAAAATTTTAATTAGGATCAAGAATAACTAAAAGAGACTTAACAATGAGCAAATATGCCTAACAAAGGAGAGAAATGTTGAGAAGAGACTAACAGTTTCAGGAATATAAAATTTCAGCTCTGGGTAGAGAGATAAAAATTAGTGTTTTAGGGCCAGGTGCAGTGGCCCACATCTGTAATCCTAGCACTTCGGCGGCTGAGGAAGATTGCTTGAGGTCAGGAGTTTGAGAGCAGCCTGAGCAAGAGTGAGATCCTGTCTCTACAAAAAATATTAGAAAAATTAGCTGGGGGTTGTGGCACGCACCTGTAGTCCCAGCTACTAGGGAGGCCGAGGAAGGAGGATTGCTTGAGCCCAGGAGTTTAAGGTTGCAGTGAGCTATGATGACACCACTGCACTCTAGCCCAGGTGACAGAGTGAGACCTTGTCTCAAAATAATAAAAAAAAAAATAGTGTTTTAATGGAAAATTCATAAAGACACAAGTAAAAACAAAACTAAACAACACTGTCAATTTTCATCTACTCCCAAAGTAAAATAAACTATTCCTGACATCAGAAACTCTTCTCCTGTCATACATCAATCAATGACTACTTTTTTAACTAACAGAATAACTCTGGGCAAGATTTCAACCACTGTCCCAGGAGTAAAATTCAAAGCAAATTTTAAGAAAATGTACATATATGGTCAGCTTTCACATTCAAGAAATAAGTAATCAATTATTCTTGGATATAGAAATTGCTATTTAAAGTGTAGACATGGAGGTTGGGATTAAATAAGAGGAGAATGTGGCAAAGATAGACATAAGTTGCAATAACCTATCAGCATCAGTTAGGAGAGGGAATTAAAAGGTACTGGAAGGGAAGAAAATTAAAGGCCAGAGGAGAATAGGTGGGGAATTTAATTTCTGTTCCTGCACTTTTTGAATTATTTCAATCTTTAGATTAAACCCTTTATTGTTTCTGTTTGTATTTTGTTTCTGAAATGAGTGATAACATAAAGTCACTGAAATAATATCACTAAGACATACTAGAAGAAGAGAAAATATGTGGTAGTTTGGTGCTTCAGAGGTGACGGGAGTAGGTGAGCACGTGAACGTTTCCATAAAGCAACTGGAAGGTCACGATACCTATACATGTTGTTTCCAAGGTTTTGTCTCTCACCCTAAATTCGTTCAGAGAAAAATCCTGTCGCTTTTTGTCCTTACTATTTTTCCTGCCTGCAATGGGAACACAATGGCTGTAGCTACAATGGTCACCTTCAGAGCCTGGGTATGAGAATTACACCTTCAAGATAGCAGAGAGGAAACCTAAAAGGTCCCGGGTCCCTGATGAATATGTTATGTTGGCTCTGGCCTCTCTGCTATAGGATTTCTTTTATACGACAGAAAAATAAACCTCTTTCTTTTTTAAGCTGTTAGTTTGGTGGTCCCTAGAACTTGTAGCTAAATAAAATTTCTAGCTGAAATAAGTTCAGTTCCAAAGTGCATCAATCACAAAATAAGAGGACTTGAAATTATGTCATTTGACAAAGGTTGAAGGAATTGAGAATTTATGTTCGGGAATTGAAGGAAATGGAGAATACCGGAAAATACCTATATTCAAATACATAAGCCACCAACATATGGAGAGCCACAGAAGCCAAACCAGGAAGGGTGGTGAAAGCAAGAGTAGCAGATGTCAGCCCAACCTAAGATATCTTTCCAGTAGTCAGAATGGGCTTGTCATGGACAGGTTGTCATCACTGGAAGGGTACAAGCATAGGATGGCTGTCTGCTCCATGGGAACATGGTAGAGGGGATTAAAACACTGAATGGGGCACTTGGCAGTGGTAACATTTACTTAAATTTCCACACCCAACACAGAAAGTCTATGAATCTATGAGCTCCTAATGCCTAACATTCAATTCTCTTTGATACAACAAGTATTTATTGAGTGCCTGTGATGTGGATTTTATTGCTATGTTTTGTTTATTGTGTTTAGTCTAGCTAACTTTACATCACTTGGAGGCCTCTTTCAAAGACAATCAACTTTTCAATTAGCTTTGGAAGTGTCTGCAGTTTGCCAGAATTTATACAGAAATGGTGAGTTCGTTTGCAGCTGAGCACTTGTAGACATTCGTTGCATCTTTATCGTGTGCCAGGCACTAAGCTACGGCATGCTTTAAATTGATTATCTATAATTTTGCAATAATCCTATGAGAAAAGTAGTATTGTTATTTTCTTTGTAAAAGGAGAAAAGTAAGGCACAGAAAGTTTTAATAATTTTTCAACATTATATAACTAAGGGTGATGTCAAAATTGGAACTCAGCAATCAGACTCCAGAATCCCTTCATGAGCATATTACATTCTCTATGATTGTTCTATATCTGGCTTCAAAAAGGCATATCCACCTAAAGGTCATAATAACATTACAATTAAATTAATGTACTATAAAATCAAACTATAAAGAATAAAGGCAGATGTCCTGTGTATTTTGAATATTTCTTCACCAATATTTTCTTCTTTCATGTTCAATGTAATTTTATTCCTGTCTCTAAATATCACCCCATGAAAAACAAATCTGGAATAATACAAGTTAAAATGGCATATGGCAGCTATGTGACAAAGGTCAATATTTAGTCCCCAGATAAACTGGTGAGGGATTATAGGCCAGCCTTTCTCCACAAACAGCTATAATTATTCTTATGAGATAGAAGAGCCCCTACAGGAGTCCAAGCCTTCTCCTAGCAATGAATAAGTAGAGGCATGCTCACTGACTAAAAAATCTTCAAAGCATTAACAGGCAATAGTTTTTCATAATAAATCTGACAACAAAATTAAAAGGCCACATATTGACTTAACATTCAAAAAACAAAACATCTCTTTTGCAAAGGCTCCAAACTTGTCTCTTAGAACTTTGCTAATACAAGGATATGAATATGTAAAAGTTGGCACATTATAACTATTTTATTCTGAATTATTATCTATGGTCTCCCTAGGATTTAAAATCTGTCCCTTAAAAGCTGAAATTACTGCTTGATTATTTTATAAAAACTATTACCGACATCACAATAAACAAATTAAACATTAATTATTAAGCATCTTTTTATGCTAATTCATTTCTATCTGGTTTTAGTTTTAAGCTTTTGGAGCTTTATCCCATTTTGTAACTTGTTCTTATATATTCTTAGTCTTTCTTGCAAGCTGATTAGTAATGATAATTTCAGGATCAGAATTAGAAATCACTGCCTTCAAACATGCCCAAATATATGGCATGCGTTTCATCTCCCGTTGGCACAAAAGCCTGGCACATTCCACCCCTCTCACCATGGATACTATCTCATTTAGCTTAGCCTGAACTGTGCCATCTGCAGACTGAAAGCCCGATGGATCATTAAAACAGTTCTGCCTCTCTTTACACTCAGCCAATGTGTATAAAGTTGTCTAATTGAAATACACTTTCAGAAAGGGTCCGAAAGGGAC
Source organism: Propithecus coquereli (assembly GCF_000956105.1). Taxonomy (NCBI): domain Eukaryota; kingdom Metazoa; phylum Chordata; class Mammalia; order Primates; family Indriidae; genus Propithecus; species Propithecus coquereli. The sequence goes on along the minus strand of NW_012137747.1, from coordinate 2,502,347 downwards.
AAGGAAGGGGGATGGGTGTGGGAGGGAAGGAAAACAGTAAGATTTGAAGAGATAAATAAAGGGAGGCCAAGAATACTTGGCGATGGCTATCATTTTTGGCATGTGTATTTATGATGTTAATGGCAAAAAGCAGAAAGCCAGTAGAAAGCCCTTCTCACTGACCTCAAAGATATACAAATCTATAACTTGCTTGACGGAATATGTCCCCAGTAAGCAGTGGCCCTTCTTGTCCCTCCCAAGTGACTACTGAGGACTGAGCCTGCAAGCCAGGAATGTTCTTCCTCTTGTGCCCAAGCAGTGCACCTCAGCACAGGGCTGCTCTGTGACACCAAATGCCTTTCCTGGGACAGTAGCCAGAAGGATGGTGGCTTTCTTTGGAGATTGGGCATTAATTAGGTTTTCTTTGCTTCCATAAGATAACCCTGCAGATGATTTTCTTTGCTCTGATTATCAGCACATAGAAAAAAGGATTGCGTTTCTCTAAGCTACCAAGCAGCCAACGGTTTGTGTGGCTTTGACAGCTGCCAAGTGATTTTCTGGGGGAGAAATAAAATGACAGGAAGGAGAAAAAGTCAAGTCCCTTTCCTGCTACAACCAGGACCCAGCACTGCTGATATCCGGAGAGGGAAAGAAAAATCGATGTTCTGACATGTGCTTACTCCCGCTCTCGCTGGGCAGTGCCTCTTTCCTCTCCAGTTTGAGTTTGTTGTACCTGAATATGCTGACACACCTGGACAAATGCCACCCCAAGTTTGGTGCTATTAACACAAACTCCTCAGCTACTCAGAACTAACCAGTCCAACAACTCAGAGTCCACTGAAACACAGCCATGCGCCAGTAAACAAGTAAACAAAACCTTCTAGGCAGCCAGAATACACATCATGACATTCATATCCCAAAGCTAAAATCGTTACTCCCAGGAGAGATTGCCAGACCTTTGCCCAGAATCCAGCTCACTCTAATTCAGATGTCATTCTAAACAGTTTGGCTATGTGCTACCACAGGCCACGAAGATTAGAAACAGAAAAATGAAGGAATGTGTACAGCCCAGGCACACATACTGACAGTGGTACGAAGACAGCTGACCCTCAAGGAAGAGAATCAATGGCACCACACAGGCAAACCAAAACCAGTAACAACAAGACAAAATATAAGTGATTTTAGAAAAGATCTTAATAACTTAATAACTTCCTTAATATATTGCATAACATAGTAAAATAAACTATATTTATAATGAGATTTCTGAATCATCCAGAAAAATACAAATGCTTGGTGACAGCAATACAAATATTTACTTACAAAAACGGTGGCGTTCTAATAATTTTTTCTAAAGGTTTGACACTTCAGTAAGTAAAATTCCATTTTCTAGAGCCTCCATTAATTACTAAAATTTTTATACTTCAATATTTATCTTTAAGGTACATGGTCATTTATCTAGCTGCCTAAGATTTGTACAGGGCAAAGCCAAGTCAGAAAATGTGAAAGTGGGTGAAGTATGTCAAATTCGGGTTACTGGCAATTTGGGGGCAGGGAGGAGTCTTTAAAAAGGTAGATGTACTAAGAAATGTTCCCCAAAGTCCTTCTTACTCTTCAAGAACACATTCGTACCAGTTCACGTACCCTGAAACCCAGCAATTGTGTCAGTGGAGTGAGAAAGGAGGGTTGCTCCCTCTTCATAAAAGACTTAGAACGGTGGCTCAGAATCCTAGCTGATCCTCACAATTACCTGTTAAGAAGAAAGATTTCTGGGATCCACCCTTGGATATGCTAGCTTGGAATATCTGCTGGGACCCTGGACTCTGCATTCTTTAAACTCCTGCCATGTTTGGAACCATCGACCTGCAATGCTATGGTATGAGGAGGTTCTCTGAGTGCCTGGGCTTCTCAGTTCAGCTACCTCTACCTTGAGGGATCTATAACCACTTGCCCACCCAATCCAAAGGGCAGTTTGTGCTGCTTCTGGGATATATTCACATTTAGCCTGGTTCTCCACTGTGAACAGAGTTCACATTCTCCTGTATAAGACCAGTCAGTCTCATAGCTAGCACCCTAAAGAGTACAAAAAGAGATTACGACAGAACAAGGAACAATACGCTAGCCCTAAGTCCTCCCAATTGCACAGATTTTCCAAATACAATCTCACATAGGCCAAGTGTTTAAAAGAAAAACAATCATTGGTAAAGAATTGGAATATGCAGAACCTTCCTGCATGGGTAGAATGAAAGCCTAGTTACACTTTTTTGGTATTTCAGCTGCCAGTGTCTACTCATTATCTTTGTGGTTTTTTTCCATTACATGAAAAGCAAATATTGATATCCCTGAGCACACAGAAAATTTCTTCTGTGCAAACTGAGAAAACTCTGCTGTCAACGGGGCAACTTGTTTAACCTCTTCGCTTCTACTGCTGAACGGGGAGAGTATAAAGTGCAAGATTGAGGGGAGGGGAAACATTAAAATTTTTAGTTTTCTGCATTCTCCTGCAAGAGCCCTATTATGAGTGCTAGAAAAATTAAGGATAAAATGGTTGCCAGCTTTGACTATAGACGTTAAAAAAGTTTCTGTGCAATCATAACATTGCACTTCTTGGAGGGTGCAATTGTAGTTATTCATCTCTGGCCCTATACAGGTGTGTCTATAACCTTAACAGCAGTCTCGGTATATTTGGGACTCTTTCTAGTTTTTCTTTAGCAAATGACAACCTTTATACATTTGTTGCATAGCAAGGCCCTAAAATCAAGTGAACTAAAATTCCCTAGAACTTAGAAAGGTTTCTAAACACACCGCAATATGAATGTGTTAAATGAATAGGACACACTGGGGTTGGGGAACAAAAAAGGAAATAAGATTTTTTTTTGCAGTCTGTTTAAATAAATTATGAGTGGATTACCTGGACTAAAATGAGGAATAGTTATTATCATTGCCTTTGACTAGTAGACATGTTTTAGATTTAATTTAAATAGTCTACGAAAGTTCTTTGTTCTGCATGCTATTTTGCCATCCCCACTTCTTAAAACATATGCTCCTAGGCTGTATTTACACACACTGATGAATACCTTAAGTACCCACATAGTCACTCAATAAATATTTAATAAAAGAATAAACAAACATCACTTAAAATTTTTAACTTAACATCCCAAGCCTAGAAACAAAGATTTCACAATTTAAGGAAACTAGATCCTGGCAGAGACTTGAGAGAAAATTTAAAAAAAGAAAAGAAAAGAAAATTAGAGTGTGTCATTATAGAGAGAGTACAGGCTTTGCAGTGAGCAGAACTGTGTTAGAATTCTGGTTAGCTGATAACTAATGAACAAACCTCAAACATTCAGCTTTCTCATCCATAAATTGAGTAAATACTATTTGCAGACTTGCTATAAAGATTAGAAACAATATCTGTGAATCTCCAAACAGCGTCTGGCATATACACTTTTGGTGATGATGATGATGTTTTCTTTAAGAATTAATGCTACTGTGAGCACAGCTACTTATTAATATTTCCATAACTTCATGTTCCAACTTTTTTCTTTGTCA
>NW_012137747.1:2496800-2498355 GCF_000956105.1 Propithecus coquereli | reverse complement strand
AATTTTGGGAAACATTTATTACTTAATCTCAATGTTTGGAACTTTTCTAAGACCTTCTCTATTTCCATCAAGATCTCGGGATTGCAAGAAACAGAAAGTTGTGTCCTTTATTGGAAGGATACAAGGGTAGCTCATAGAACTGAAGGAAATGAATTATAATCATTTGGGAAGGACAGAAACTAGGCTTCTCTGGGAATCAAGGTAGAGAAACTAAGGAAGTGTCTTAAGGCAGTGTGGTCAGAATATACAAACTCTAACCACTTTCTAATCTTATGTCATTCTGTTTAAGAATAATAAAAGCTCATACTTATGTACTGCTTACCCTATGCCAGTAATGTTTCTAAATATTTTGCATGCATTAACTCAATCCTTACAACGGCTTTAAAAGGTAAATAATTCTCTGGAAAAAAACAAAGTCTCATCAGTCTAGCTTAAGTCATGTGCCCATGCATTGGGTAAGGGAGTACCTCATGTGACAGCACCATTAACACAAGACAGATTAGGGAAAAGTTAGGGTAATTTTACCAAAAGAAGGGTTAAAGGAGGCTGGGCAACAAATCCACAGATGTCCACTACATTTGATAAAACCCATATGCCTGTATCTGAAGGATACGTATCTCTATTTCCAGTGAGCAAAATATTTTCTATTAGTGACATGCACCGACTAACATTTAGAGAGCTCAAAAATAAAACGTCTTTTCTCCAGAAACTGAATCTCTATTTTGTCTTTTATTATATGGAAAGGAATATAGCAGCACTTAAAATAAATATGTAATTGCACATTGGTGCCAGTTATTAATAAAATGAAAAATCATACGTATTTACCAAAAAAAGTACTTAAAAGAAAATGTAAATTCAGTCAAGTTTAACTTTTCTGACTCCGTAAAGTCTAGAAACCATAGAAGAGAGGAAATTCTCCCTCCATTACCCCAGGATTAGTAAGATAAACATTCTCCCAATCTCTTATAAGTCCCTGGTAAAATAATTCTTTCATCGATTTGCTCAAATAAACAAGACTTCCATTGCCACAAAAAAAAAAAAAGGCATTTAATTATGCTGAGTGCTTCCATTTTTAACAAACAATTCTGATGTTTGACCTGTAAAACAACAAAAAAAAAGGCAGTTGCTGCTGATAAATCATCATATTATCATAATGTGATGTTCTTTGAGGAGGGTAGAAACCATATCTTATTTATTACTTCTAAAGTAACAAACATTTGAACTTATTTCTAGAGTAGTCCCAATTTTTTTCCCATGAGAACCTATCATTATTCCCATTTGCAGTGTCTAAAAAAGAAATATAAAGAAACCTCAAAGATTTCAACATATGCAAGAATAATATTAAAGTCACATAAAACAATTACTATCCTTTAAGCTCAAAATGATGTTCATTCTTTGTTCAGTTATTAGCTATTCTTTGTCTTTTATGGTGAAGTCAACAGGCTAATGTTAAAAAAGAACTGGAAATGTGCTTCACATACCCTATTCTCAGATTTCCACTGAAATGTTCAAAGGGTTATAAAAGACAAGAGAAAATCACCTTCAAATTTAGAAA
>NW_012137747.1:2485968-2495735 GCF_000956105.1 Propithecus coquereli | reverse complement strand
TAAAGAAAGCTGGACCCTGAAATCTGACACCTGCATAGTAGTTTCACTAAATAAGGAAAGAGAGAGCAAATATCACATAGTCAACATTCTTCTTCTGGTATACTCAAGTATTCACCTTCCTGCTTCCTCCCCTCAGACTGTGGGAAACAGATCTGTGAGCTAACAAAATGATTGATAGTCAGCTGTAGTCAAGATTTAGAGCAGAAGGCTGGAGTCTAACCTACCCAGTTTGTGGACAAAGACCAAACCTGGGCAGTCCACTGCTCCTGCAAAAATGATAAGCAGGGGAAAAAATACTGAAATGGGGTTATAAAAATACTCTATGGCATAATAAACAAATGACAACATTCGAGATGAAAAAAACAAAGCACAATTTAAAAGTTACCTACTATATAGAAAATAGAAAGAAGTATTAGAAACATGTGCTTCATGGTCTCAATAAAATTATAAAAACATACACTGTAAAAGATGAAATAAGGTTAGATTACAAATTACGAAGAAAGTTCACTTGAGTAAAAGGTAGCAAAAATAAAAGGGGAAGGTAAGCAGTCCAAAAGATGCAATATTATAGTTCTAGTCTAGAATGGAGGCAGTAAAGATAGAATTGACACTGCAGAAAATAAAATCAGTGATGTGAAGAATAAATTTAAAATGTTCTTTCAGAATGCAGAGGAAAAGGACAGAGATATAAATGATGAGAGAAAGAATGTTAAAAATGGATAATAAAAAATAAAAATCCACCGTTATTAATTAGTATCCCAGATCATACCAGAAGAAAATGAGACAGAAACCATACCTAAAGAATAATACAAGGAAATTTAAAAATGTTAGAACAAAAAGACTTCCTAATAAGGCAGATTAGTTAAAAAAAAAAAAAAAAAAAAAGAGCAACAACGCCTCCTGAAATTCTAACATTTCAGGGATAAAAAATGAATACTATATGCATCCAGGCAGTAATAAGCAAAGCTAGAAAAATTAAGGTAGAAATCTAATATGAAATCATACCACAAAAAAAAAGTCACAATTACCACACTCCTAATTGACTCTGAGATCAAAGAGAACTCAAAACTTCCACTGAAAGATAATTTATTTTATAAGTAAACATCGATAGAAAATTAGTAAAGGATAATTACAGGCAATTTATTAAACAAAAATGAAATTAATAATAAAATAGCATTCACTTATATAGCACTAATTTTGTACTAGGTGCTATTTAAATGACTAAAATATATTATATATGTTTATATATATAAATCATATTTGCATGTTAATTGATCCATAAATTTATAAAAACTTCAACTTCACCACTAATTAAAGAAATAGAAATTAAAACAATGAAGTTCTTAAAATTATAATTTTATCAGATCGGTAATGATTACATTAATTATAGCCAGTGGTGCTGGGATGTGCGGAGCAAACACTCTCACACATGTTAATGGGAGCATAAATGGCACGATCTGGAAGGAAGTTTGGCAAAACTTACGAAAGCTTAATATACACATGTCCGATGACCCACAAACAATTCTATATATAGAAACCCAAGCTAAAGGAATAATAAGGTTGCTGCATGAGGAGGTATGAACAAGCATTTCCAATGCAACATTTTTATTGGTTCCTACCTTATTAAATTACTTAGCCCTCATTATGTACTAAAGAAATTAACATAGAAAATGGGAAATACATTTTTTATTTCAGAATATTACAGAGGTACAAATGTTTGGGTTACATGGATTGCTTTTGTATTGCTTGAGGCAAAGTTTTAAGTGCACCCATCACCCAGATAGTGTACATTGTACCTGTTCGGTATGATTTCACCCATCCCCTCCTACCCACTCCCACCTGCTTGATTTCCCTTGAGTTTTACTTCCATCTGGGCATGTGAGTGCTGTTCAGTTACTTCCAACTTAATAGTGAGTACATGTGGTGTTTGTTTTTCCATTCTTGCGATACTTCACTAAGGAGAATTGTCTCCAGTTCTATTTGGCCATAAAAAAAAGGAAATACTTTAATATTCATCAATAATGAATAGTTTAAATAAATTATGGTATATATAAGCTGTGGAAAACTATGCGGCTATTAAAAATAAATAAATAGATTTTCATTTTCTGGCATTAAAATGTTATCTAAAAAGTGAAGAAATATAAAATTGCATATATATATTGTGATGTCATTTTTAAATATATATACACACACACAGAGAAAAAGAGCAGAGAAAAAAGAGCAACCTAAAAAAATGCTAAGAATATGTTAAACCTAGTAGTTGGTTTATGAATGGTCTTTATTTTCTTGTTTTTACTTTTCTGAAGATCATTTCAAAAAATAACAGTGTATTTAACTGTTTTTGGTAACACCTACATAATCTTTCATCACTAATCAAGAAATAATGAAAATATGAACTAAGCACATGATTTCAATAAATTAAAGGATGAAGTAAAGCCAAAGGAAGCAAAAAAAAAATAATTAAAAGTAAAAATGTATTTTAATACATTAGACAATGGAAAAAGAACAGAATCAAAAACAAAACTGTGAGTAAATCCTTGGTGTAAAAACAAGCTTTAGGAAAAAACTAGAAATGTGTAAGGAGACACATTAACAGATAGCAGATTTTTTTCCAATTGTTAAAAATATGTACATACATGGACCTGGCACAGTGGCTCACACCTGTAATCCTAGCACTCTGGGAGGCCAAGGCAGGAGGATTACTTGAGCTCAGGAGTTCGAGACTAGCCTGAGCAAGAGTGAGACCTCATCTCTACAAAAAGACAGAAAAATTAGCCAGGCATCCTGGCACATGCCTGTAGTCCAAGCTACTCCAGAGGCTGAGGCAGGAAGATGGCTTGAGCCCAGGAGTTTGAGGTTGCAGTGAGCTATGATGACTCCAGTGTACTCTATCCGGGGTGACAGAGTGAGACTCTTTCTCAAAAAAAAAAAAAAAAAAAAAAAAAGTACATATACTTGATGAAAATAAACTTAAAGTCTCAATTAAAATGATACGTTTATAGAAAAAAATACAAATTTTCAAAATTGAATCAAGAAGATATAGACAAATTGAATTGATAGTGACGATGAAAAGAATTTAAACTTTGTCAAAGATTATTTCCAGAATATGATCCCAGGTCCCTTCAGTTTTTATATACAAATTATAGAAACTTTCCAAGGAATGGTCATTTTCAAACTATTTATAATTACTTCCACAAGCTAGAAAAGGACATAAAACTTCTAGACACTATTTTAAGAAATTAATATATCCCTAATTTTCATTTTAGACAAAACTAGAACACAGATATAACGAAAAAAAAATAAAAAGGCCAAACTCATATTTGGATAAAGATTTATGTAAGTAAAATTCTAGCAGAGACAAACTGTATGAAACTAACCCCAATACCAAGGTTAAGAAAATGAAGTCTGCAGTCAGATAGAGCTGGGCGGCTCCCCATTCCAGAACCCTCCTCTCGGGCTGTACTTCTCCCTACTTGCAGAACTAGCGTCTTCAGGGCCAGCTCAACCTAAGAACGCAGCACATCTATGAACTCTCATTGTGGATAGACCTGAAGCCATGTTCGTTTCTGTTGCACATCAGTGATTTCAAATCATTAGCAAGAGAGAGGGCTGTGATCTGACTTCACTTACCAGAAGAATCTGAGTCTCAGCTCCTACTCTTTGAGAACTGCTAGCACAACTGTAATTCAAACACACGCACAAAACAAAAGACAGGCTATCGATTTCAGAGGAAGAAGACATTACTCTGATTGGAAGGACAGGGAATCAGGAAAGAAGCGGTGGCATTTGATCTGGTTCTTCAAAGACAGGGTTTGGACATGCATGCATCGTCACACCACACGGAGAGGAATGCAGCAGAGTATTTTATTTCACAGCAAAAAAAAAAGAAAAGAGTAACCAAGGTCCAGTCAGTCATGAGGGTAATATACGGTATTGTCTAACTTAGGGTTGCCAGATAAAATACAGGCCACCCAGTTAAATTTGAATTTTAGATAAATAATTTTTTAGTATAAGTATGTCCAAAACATGCAATATCTGGGAGAAACCACCACAGGGCCAGGAGTGTATCATCAGAAAGTTCCGCAGGAATGTCTTTCACATACATTTTGAACATTCATAGACTGTTTTGTGCAGCTTTTCCTCTATTCCTTACCCCTTGACCCTCTTAAAAGTTCAGAGGCATTCACTGGAAGTGCCCACCTCTGCACATTTCAGACATACAAATGCTGGGCCAAGAAAAAGGAAAGGCCCCAGAGTTCCTGTGGGAGGCAGTCCTAGAGAGACAGGCCTGAGCAGTCGGCCCTGCTCCTGTGTCTACCGGGACAGGGTATGCCCCGCGCTCTCAGAACCGGCAGCTTCGCAAAGGGCCAGGCCAGGGAGCAAACAGCCAGGCTAAAGGCAGAGAATCCAGGAGCTTGGCAGAGACAGCCACTTTTCCTGGACACATCACTGAATTGTGAGTTTTAAAAGGGAATATCACTGACCATTATGGTATCTGGGGTTTCCACAAAACTGTTTCCAAAGACGGCTGTGATAAATATTTCCCAAGAGGGGGCAACTCCAAAAACAGCCACGGTATATACCATAGCGGTTAAGAAAACGGAGTTTGGAGTCAGACAGAGCTGGGTGTTAATCCCCACTCCACCCATGCTGAGCGGAGTGACCTGGGTAAGAGTGCTCATTCTCTCTGCAGACTCTGTTTTCTTTGTGTAAAATGAGAATAGTTATAAGATAATTAAGCAAGAAAAAAACATATATGTATAGTGCCGGTTTACTCAATAAAAAGCAATCATAATACTTCAATATATTTTTGATGTTATCAAAAGGCAAAAAAATTGCAAGAAAAACTGTTGATCTGCAGAGCATTTCCTCATACCTCTGGGAAAAATCAGGGACCCCTGTGGTCTAGAATCAGGGTTCCCATAGTCTTTGGATCAATTCCAACATTCTCAAGCAGATCCAAAGTCTCTCCAGTGCTAGGATCATTCCCAAGGTTCCCACTGCTGGAAAGGGAATCCAAGTTACTTACAGGGGAGTGAGCAAGGAGGGGGTGGGGGAAACAGTCATTTTGAATGACTTCAAAAAAGCAAGATTTTCAGAGGTAGGAATTTTCTGAGATTCCAAGAAGATTTTTGAGAACTTTCTTTCCTCAGAGGGAAAAAACTAGGTCATGTGCTCTTAACCCAGTGAGGTTTAGGGTCATAGTAGGGGGAGAGAGAAGATAGTTGACCTTAATTAGCTCCTAAAAAAGCCCAGAACTCTTGGGATTAATCCAAAATCAAGCAGAGTTTCCAGTGGAGAGATCCAAGCTCCCAAATTTGAGTACTAGTATGAGTAGAATGAAGCCAAATGTAGGACAGCTTCTGAACAATTACCATTAGACTAACATTTACATGTTGTAAGAACTAAATTTATCCTTGCCACGACTTCTGTTTATAGAAAAGGCTCAGCCACTGCCAGATAGCAAGCTCTGTGAAGGGATGGACTATGTCGGCCCCTTTTACTGTTATATGCCTGGGGAATGGCAGAGTGGCTGTTGCATACTTGATATTCAATAAAAGTTCATTGAACTGAATGGTTCAAACCCACACAATGAGTTGGTGGTGGGAGGTGGTATTTAAACCCCCATCTAACTCTTAAAAACCACACTCGCCTTTATGTCATACTGCCTGCCAAGGCAGACTTAGACCAGAAACAATTCCAAGGTAAGCTCCTACCCTGGTTCTCTCTTTAGAGTTCCCCTGGGGTCCACCAAGCTGAACCAAAAGAACCACTTGGAGGTACAGCCTTGGGAAAATTTATGAATCTAGAAATTGTGGCAGATACTGCTAGTTGCCTCTCAAATATCTATTTTTTCCATTCTTCTTTTGCTAAAAGGAGCTTGACTTACTCAAGTGATTAAGTTACCATTTTGAAACACACCCTCTTGAAATATTTGGCATCTCAATTATGATAATGACTACTTAAGTGTACAAGTATGTCAAAACTCATCAAATTGTATACTTTCTATTCATTCAATTTATTTTATGGAAATAATACTTCAATAAAGCAGTAAAACACACATTCATACCTCACTGGAATTCCTTGTGACCCATTTCTGGCCAGTGAGATGTAAGCATAAGTCTAGTAGGTAGGGCTTCCATCAAAGTTATTATATTACTGGAAAAAGAGAACACTTGGCTGGGATGAACATTTTACCTTTTGTAATTTTGTGTTTATTTGTTTGTTTCTGCCTGTTCTAGAGGCAGAACAGCCTTTTTAAGAGAATGAGAACAAAAGCCTTAAGCTAAGCCTGGTGAAACATGAAGGTAGAAGGAACCTCAGTCTTTGATGGCTTGCTGGAGAGGCTGCACCAGCTTCAACCTGTTTACCTCCTGACTTCTTGTTTTGCAAGCAAAAAAAAATTCCCTATTTGATTTTCCTGCTATAGTACAGTTTCTTTGTATGTTGCAGCTTATAATCACTGAATAACAATATTTCCAGGCAAATTATAAGACAGATAACACTATGACATTCCTCAAAAATCTTCAATTGCTGCAGAGTAAAATCCAAAGCCCCGCCAGCTGCATCTCATACTATGGTCTTCCCTGATCACTTCCCTCCAGCCCCACGAGGCTCTCTGCTGTGTTCCAAAGAAGCAATGTATTTTAAATTAATGGTGCTCTCTCAAGCTGACATATCCTTTTTTCCATAAACTATTACAGACCCTGCAAGACTCAAAGAATTGATGCAGACCACAGTTAGCCAGAGTAAGACTTGAGAAGAAAATTTACACCTCCTGAATATAAGCCAGGTATTCTTTGCCCTACATACCCACTTCTGGAACAACAACAAAAAAAAAAATCAAAGGCTCTGGTAAGGGACCTGACTTACTCTTGGCTTTTACTTAAGGTCAACAGCTCTCACTTTAACAAATGATTAATAAATCATCACTTGGAATTATGTCAGGGTGGACAAACTCATTTACAACAGCAGTCATGAGAAAAACTAAAAATTTAAGGTTACTTTTTCAGGTTCTACAATATCTGATTATATACAAAGGTATAGGGTTTCTGTTTCATATATGTAATAGAACATATATGTAAATATCTTGTTATCTCACAGTAGAAGCTATAAAGGCTAAATATTGTGTTCCGACATGTTGTGTGGTGGCCAAACACCCAAGTTATTGACCAAAATATTTCGTTTCCAGAGCTACTTATTATGTAACTAGGAGAAAATAATTAAACCTTCCAGTTCATCCGTCTGTCAAGCAGAGAAAATATTACATTTGCCATCTGTCCAGCTTTCAGGTATGGAAAATATTGATGAGAGGGTCTAAATCAATATAGGGCTTTATGTTAGCCATTTAAAAGAGTTGATCAGTATCAAAAGCCTTGCTCTGCAAACCAATTCTTATTTACTGATTTTTGGTTTTTAGAATATTTCAAGGATGAAAAAAGTAATATAACAGAGGCTAATTATTTGCTACCCAGACCTAACATATGATTATATTAGTCCATCTTTGCTCCATATTTACTTACTCTTTTAATAAAGTATTCCAGATATAGTTAAAGCTCTAATCCCACTTCCATGCCTTCCCTCCCCTCTTTCCTCAGAGTTTTCCTAAAGTTTTGGGAATCAATTCCATGTAAGACTGCATAATTTTACTACATATGTATGCATGAATATGGTATTATTTTGGTTTTTAAATTTATGATATTTGATATTATCCATACATATCCTCTAGCAATTTGCTTTTTACATTGAATATTTTATTTTTCAAATTTATTCATATGGAAACACACTGATTGATGCAAATGCTTCATTTTAACTGTCCAATAATAATAACCCACAGTTACTTTATTAATTCTCTTTCTAGTGGCTTATTAGGTTGCCCCCCCTTTTTTAGTATTCCAAGCAACACTGTAATAAATATCTGTGTTCACATATACAAGTGCTTCTCTAAAATATATGACTATATTTTGAAGTGGAATTGCTATGCACTTTTGTGCATTTTTTTAAAAAAGTCTTCTAGGAATTTTGATTGGCATTGCATTGAATTTCTAGATAAATTTGGGGTGATTTAATATTCTTATGAGTCTTCCTATCTATTAATATGGTATGCTCTCCGATTGCTTAGAAGATCATCTCTTTTATGTTTTTAAATAAAGTTTCACAATTTTATGTATGAAGAAAGGAAAAGTTTTCATGAGACTTTTTCCTAGGAACCTAACAATTTCTCTCCCTCTCTCTCTCTCTCTGGGCGCCACTCACCCTCTCTCTTAGTTTGTTCCTTTTCTGAATTATACCTTTTTAAAATTGCATTTCTACAAGGTTGTGCTTTTACACACAAAGTCTACTGACTTTTTTTATATTAAATTTTTATTGTTAATTTTCTATTCAGTAACCTCATCAAACACTAAATTCTGAAGATTCTTTTATCCATGGATTTTCTTGGGTTTTCCAAATGTCCTTGTCTGCAGATTCCCATGGATTTACTTTCAAACAAATACATTTGTGGATAAGGATAATGTTACTTCTTTTCAATCCCTGTGGTTTTTATCTAGTTAATTTTCCTATATTATTTTGGTAACTGTAGAACTGTAGGACTTCCAATATCACATATAATAGAAGTGAAAATATGCCTTTCAATTCCATATTGGTGTTTTCTAATTTGGTTGCATGATAATCACCTAGTAACATTTTTTAAATTGCAGGTTGCCAGCTTCCATCACCCCTATCCTCCAGTAGTACCAATTCATAGGCATAGGGTGGGATTGATCAATTTTCATTTGTAATAAGTATCCCCCCCAAAAAAATCAGTAGCATTCCTATATGCCAACAACAGTCTAACTGAGAACCAAATCAAAGACTCAATACCCTTCACAATAGCAACAAAGAAAATAAAACGCCTACGAATATATTTAACTAAGGAGGTAGAAGACTTGTACAGGGAGAATTATGAAACACTGAGGAAGGAAATAGCAGAGGATGTAACCAGGTGGAAAACCATACCATGCTCATGGATTCACAGAATCAACATTGTTTAAGTGTCTACACTATCCAAGTGATCTATAGATACAATGCAATCCTTATTAAAATACCAACATCATTTTTATCAGATATAGAAAAAATAATTCTACACTTTGTATGGAACCAGAGAAGACCCTGTATAGCAAAAGCAATCTTAAGCAAAAAGAACAAATTGGGTGGCATCAATTTACCAGACTTCAAGCCATACTACAAGGCTATAATAATTAAAATAGCCTGGTACTGGCACAACAAAGACATAGACCAATGGAACAGAACTGAGAACCCAGATATAAAACCATCCTGTATAGCCATCTAATCTTTGACAAAGCAGACAAAAACATACACTGGGGAAAAGAATCCTTATTCAACAAGTGGTGCTGGGAAAATTGGATAGCCACATGTGGAAGACTAAAACAGGATCTGCACCTCTCACCCTTCACAAAAATCAACTCACAATGGACAACAGACTTAAACCTAAGGCATGAAACTATAAGAATTCCAGAAGAAAATGTTGGAAAAACTCTTATAGACATTGGTCTAGGGAAAGAGTTTATGAAGAAGACTCAAAAGACAATCACAGCAACAACAAAAGTAAATAAATGGGACCTGTTCAAATTAAAAAGTTCCTGCACAGCCAAGGAAAGTATCACAAGAGCAAACAGACAACCTACAAAATGTGAGAAAATGCATGTTACACATCCAATAAAGAGCTGATAACTAGGATCTATTTAGAACTCAGGAAAATCAGCAAG
>NW_012137747.1:2474358-2476547 GCF_000956105.1 Propithecus coquereli | reverse complement strand
GTTGAGGACCACTGATCTAGAAGACAAATACAATTTACCATAGCTGACATTTAAAAACAGGTTTAATCAAGGCAAGAACTCATTCATTCATACAGAGACTAATCTGGTGACAGAACAGGAGCAGATGGTGAGAGGAAAAGATACTGAATAAGAAATTAGAAGGCCTGAATTCCAGTTGAGACTATGCTACTATGTATTTTATGAACTTGCTCATGAGCAAATTAATTTTTCAGGGTATATTTATTAGGAATGTGCAGAAAGATGAGTAACAGAAAAATTGACTAAAAACTAAAAGTGACTTAAGACAGACAGACAATTAATTGTCTCACATGGGGGACAATCCAGAGGTAAGATGCTCCAGATTTGGTACAGTGGCTGGCTGCAGTCATAACTTACTTGAGCTCTTCCATCCTCCTACTCTGTTATCCCTCCATCATTAATCTTGCCACCTCATAGGTCCAAGATGACTGGTAAGGTCCAGGCATCACATTCCCACTCAAAAACATGAAGCCATTTCTAGCCATTATAATACAAAAAAATAAGACTTTTTTTTTTTAAAAAAAAGCAAAAAACATGAAGCCAGGGAAGCTAAAAAAGTATTTTACCAGTTTTCCCTTTATGTATCATTGGCTAAAACTTAGTCACATGGCCATCCCTTGTATGTACATAAGAGAGTCTGCCTCTACTGAGGGAAATAGACAAGGGAAAAGGGAGCTTCATGGCTTTGTCTATAATTTGCGGGAGTTTGGTAAACTGATCTCTCAGGTATAGCTTCAGGCTAACATGTAATTTTTGAAAATATAAAGTAGCAAAAAACAAATAAGCTGATTTTTACTTTACATTTTTTAAGAGGCTTCAATTTTTATTCCAATTTCTTGTAATGGAACTTCCCTCCCTCATTCCCCCCAAAACAAAAACAAAACAAACTTCCTCCTTCCATAATTCCGAATTTCTACAGCGAACAGTCTCTCCCCTCCCATGACTAGAAAAAAACCTGAGTGGTTCAGACACTGAGTCATTTAATAATTTAACTTTGTAATGGGACTGCATCTATTTTTGAGGTTTTGCCATCGTGGTTTAAGAACACTGACTGTCCGCAGACACTTTGGATATTTTCCCCAGCACCTCTCTGAGTTTATGCTGTACTAAATTTAAATTGGAAAATGAAAGATGTAAAAGGTTAAGTAAATAATTCTATTGAAAAAAGCACAAATGATCATCTTCTTCTAAAAAATCCAAAGAATTCAAAATGTATTGAATTTATCCAACTGACATTCCATTTGTGGTATCTCATAATCCCATGTAATATTACAATGGACTTCTGCTTCATTTTTTTACAGAGAATTACCCAGCTGCCCCTTATTATTAAAAGCACCCTCTCCCTCACTCCCTGAATAGATGTGTGTTCTGAAATTAAAACAAGACACTACGTGAGAAAAGCTTGGAAGCGAGAATGTCTCCAGCTTTTTATGCCAGATGTGATCACAGAGCGACGACGAACAATGCTGCAATCGGCCCATTGGTTAGCCAGAAACCGTGGACACTCAGAAGAGGTTCAGCCTGAATACATAGCCAATGGTGTGTTCAAAACTACCATGCAAAAATGCTTGTTTTACCAAGGTATTCTATGGGAATATTTAGCTGTTACATTGTAAATGCTGTTATTTTGGTTTCTAAAAATGTCATGACAGGAAATGATTCCAGGGAGGAGTTGCCAAGATGGCTGTTAGGTAGAACCAAGGAGGAAAAAAAAAATTAAACCTAGAAAACAACAAGCCAGAAAAGGTGAAAACATGAATTACTATCTGCAATAAAAAATAGATTCTTAAAATACAAAATAAATTTGATTTTTTCCCCTTTACTTGCCTTCTCCCAGAAGGCTGGTTATGTTTTGAAGAGTCCCTACTGCTCAGTTACAAAGGTTATAAGGCCTCGCTCCTGCGGCTTTGGATCCGTTGCCAGGTGGAGACAAATTGACTAAGGAAAGACATCCAGTTTTTATGGGGGCAAGAAACTGTGCCTCCCTTATTCCCGGCAGCTACAACCAATGGGCAGTTCAAGACCTTTTGGTAAGAATTTCTGCAGGTTCAGAAATGCTCCTGTTCATGCTATTTTTTATTTCTCTCCCTGTCTGAGAAGTACAAGGTGGGGACAGGTAAGAATAGAAGCTGGTTAGAAAGTAATTACAG
>NW_012137747.1:2470431-2474143 GCF_000956105.1 Propithecus coquereli | reverse complement strand
GATTATAGCTATTCTAGTGAATGTAAAGTAGTATCTCATTGTGGTTTTTATTTGCATTTTCTTAATGACTAATGATGTTGAGCATCTTTTCATGTGCTTGTTGGTATTTGTATATCTTCTTTGAAGAAATGTCTATTCTTATTCTTTGCCTATTTTTAAAATTGGGCTGTCTTTTTAATATGGAATTGTAAGAGTACTTTATATAGTCTTGATAGAAGCCCATTTTCAGACATCATTTACAAATATTGTCTCCCAGTCTGTAGGCTATCTTTTCACCTTGATGATGCACTTTGAAGCACAAAAGTTTTTAATTTTGATGAAGACCAAGTTAATGATCCTCTCTTTTATTGCTTATGCTTTTGTAGTCATATGTAAGAAATAATTGCCTAACCCAAAGATCATGAAGATTGACTTCTGTGTTTTCTTCTGAAAGTTTTATTATCATAATTATTTTTATAGACATGAATGAATGGAAAGTGAGATTTAAAGTGGTTTAATCAGAGAGCTGTCAAGGGGAAAGGTTTCAATTATTTAATTTTACATGTAATTATTAGGATTATGGGATAGTTTCTGGACATTAACACTAACTACAAATAAATTTATAAAGAGAAGATAATGTCCATGAAGAGAGAACTGCAAAGTTTTGGTGGACCTAAAAGGACCTAAGCAGTAAGTAAGGAACCTGGATTGGTGAGAAGTCAAAGGAAAACGTTGTGCCTTTGCCTACGGCAACTCTGGAGGACACTCCAAAGCATTTTCAGGCTCTGTAAGAAGTTCTTCTATGCAAGCTTGGTCATTCATCACTGTGAGGATGGGAGGTTTATTCTTCTCCAACTAGTAAAGAGCTGTGTCTCAGCACAAGAAAGTGTCTGCTTTGTTACCATCCCTGACACTTCACAAATGCTACCTCTCAGGCTCAAAGGCTAAATAGCAAAGATCACTGATCAACCACTGTCCATGTCCAGGGGATGAAGGACCAGAAAGATGTTACTATTTTATAACAGAAGGAACATGGGTGAGGATAAAAATAGAATTTATGGATGGCCTGTCAAAGTAACTTCATCAAAAAAACAAATAATTAATTATTATGATGGGGATTTTGAATCCAGTTTTCCCGTTCATATTTTCTACATTATATAAAGAAGAAATGTCTCTCAATTCAGAGAAGAGATCACTTGAGTAAAAAACAGGCACACTGTATTGAAACATTATTCCTTCTTTTCAAAGCACAATACAGAAGAATCATGCACAATATTCACTGTGAACAACTTGATATGTTGAACTATACATTCAATAAATTTAGAATTCTCTCTAACTTAAAAAAAAAATTGTTCTACAAAGCAACACTCCGATGGTACCCGTGGTTACCAGGCCCAGCAAGATTCCACTGTTTAACATCTGCATCTCTGCGCTTGCCCAAGCTTTGTCATCTTTACAGTGCTGCCACTGCCATGGAAATAAGTGTCTCTTTTTCCAATGGACACTTTTTAAACTCGGTCATTGTACTGTGAAAGCATTCTGGAAGGCATTGTTGAAGGGAAGCAAACTTAGTCACAACATAATGGTGATGTGTGAAAAGTCATTTTATGGCCAAAGGGAAAACAAAATGTCTTCTAAGGACCTAAAGGAGAAAAAAGCAAAGTTTCTTTTGTATTTAGCATCCTTCGTGTAACAAACTGAAAGTACTCATAAAACATGATTTCATTTGTGTTCATGATATAGTTCATGATTATTCTCTATTCTGTACAGAAAACTTCCAACTTTCTTTTTTACAGAGTCTTTGGAAAATCATCCATTCTCACTTGAGTAGAATGGTTTTATGGGTCGTCTCTTTTTTTCTTTTTTTTGGCAAGTACAGTCCT
Organism: Propithecus coquereli; assembly: GCF_000956105.1. NCBI lineage: Eukaryota > Metazoa > Chordata > Mammalia > Primates > Indriidae > Propithecus > Propithecus coquereli. Next base: position 2,472,281 of record NW_012137747.1, on the reverse strand, counting down.
CTCTTAAAGCCAGGTAATGGATAACGTGGATTTTTGAGTCTTTTCAACCCTAGAAGTTTATGGTGCCATAAAGGTAGAGAAAACCAATCAAGTAACATTTTTGTTACACAAAAATAATTGGTAAATCCAGGAACAGAGCTCAATTTCTCAGATAATTTTGGTCCAGTATTTCATATTTTCTGAGATATTGTTACCTACATGTTTCATTCTTACTCTTTTAATTTTGGCCAATATTTGCTTATATTTTTCAATTTCGATATAATTTTATCTACTTGTTTCTTAAACCAACTTTCAGGATAGGAATTTGAGGTTTCGAAATATAATCAACTTTGCAAGCATGCTGACACATTTAATTTTCTCAATATTAATGTGACTCACAATGGTTACCTCTTCTCACATCAAGACTTTAAATATGGAAATAAATCATCCTATAATTTTGAACTTAGTTTGTCAAGTCTTTCTATGAGAAGATAAGCTATAAAATTTATGAAATTTCATTTAGCAAAAGAAATTGCAAATGCAAGTTCTGATCTAAAGCTGTGGTCCCCAACCTCTGGGCTGTGGACCAGTACTGATCTGTGGCTTGTTAGGAACCAGGCCACACAGCAGGAAGTGAGCAGCAGGCAAGTGAGTGAAGCTTCATCTATATTTACAGCCACTCCTCATTGCTTGCATCACCGCCTGAGCTCTGCCTCCTGTCAGATCAGCAGCAGCATTAGATTCTGTATTATGGTGAGTTATATGATTATTTCATTATATATTACAATGTAATAATAATAAAAACTTTTAAAACTTATGATGAAAAGTGACCCTAAATAACACTTTGAGAGGGACTTCTCTAGATAAATAAAGCGTGTACCCAAGGCTTATTGTGGTCTATAACAAATCTCTGATTCTTTAATATTTTTACCACCAACATATATCATATTTTCTTTAAAGCACCATGGCAATTATTGGTACGTCTTCTTTTCTCCAATCCAGTCCTGATTGATAAAAACGGTTTAAGCATCCACTAGTAATTGGGATTGGTATCATGCGCCAGATTCTTATTCTACCTAATCTCCTGGTGATCTTTTCTGTTCCGACATTCAGTGCTATAGTATGGTATATGTTGGTGGTAATAGAATTTAAACAACTGCCAAAATTCAAAGTGCATTTTTTTACTTTCTTTATGTTTATATTTCTAGTTCTAATCATTGTTATCCCACAATTAAAATGATAAATCATAAAATATTACTCAATGTCATTGTTCTCATGTTATTATATCATAATTATTTTTAAGGGAGCTTTATTGAGATATAATTTACACTAGAGACTTCACCTCTTTAAGTGTATTTAAGTGTACAATTCAATGGTATTTAGAATATTTACAGGGTTGTGCAACTATCACCATAATCTAATTTTAAAACATTTTCATTATCCCATAAAGAAACCCATACTCATTAGAAATCACTTCCTATTCTTTTCTTTCCCTCCCCTGTAAAGCCTAGTCAACCATTAATCTATTTTCTGTCTCTGTATATTTGCTTATTCTGTATTTCTGTATACATAAAATCATTTAATGTGTAGCCTGTTATGACTGGCTTCTTTCACTGAGCATAGTTTTTAGGTTCATCCATGTTGTATCATATATCAGTACTTCATGGCTTTTTATGGCCAAATGCCATTCCATTGTATGGATATACAAAATTTTGTCTGTTCATTTATCATTTCATGAACATTTGAGTTGCTTCTACTTTTTGGCTATTATGAATTATGCTTCTATGAACATTCATGTACAAGTTTTTGTTTAGACATATGTAGCACTTGTCATTGTCTTTTTTTTTTTTTTTGAGACAGAGTCTCACTCT
>NW_012137747.1:2468411-2470381 GCF_000956105.1 Propithecus coquereli | reverse complement strand
CTTTTACTATTGTTTCTGTTAGATCTACAAATACTCAGAAAGAGAGAGAAAAACAGCTATTTACATATATATTAGTAAGATGGGTGTAACATAACTCACCAGTCAAAACTTCTCAGAAAATTTCCAACGCATCTATTATATATTTTTACTTTCACTGCTTTTCAAGTAAACTTAATGCTTTTCAAGTAAACACTTCTATTTATGGCAACGTAAATAGGCTTCTTCCACTCTTTATTTTTAGGCTCCCCCTAAACTTTTACTATTAGTATGTTCCTCATGTATTTTAGAGTTGCGTACAATTTTATAGCTCAGACCTATTTCTGCCGTATCACACACTGCCTTGAACACGAAAAGTGCTAATGTGTATACATCATTGTAAACTTCCAGAAATCTTGGGGTTTTTATTTTAACTAAACAAGGTGGAAAGAGGGAGAGAGGGAAAAGGAAAGGAGGAAAGTAAGGAAGCAAAAAGACCACAAGCTAAGTCAATAATTATTTATTAAACACCATTATTGGTAGATGGCAGAGAGGAGGTACAGCAGCCTTTATATTTGTGTTTATAAGTAGAATAACTTTAATTTCATCCCATTTCTATGATATGATTTTAAACTTAGAGTCTGAAGTGAGATCAAAGCTGGAAGAGTTACCTCCATGCCATCAGCCTGTGAGGCAAGTGACTGCTCCATTTTCCTCCTTCTCTCCAGGCTCTTGCAGACCCTGGGCTGTTAGAGCAGCACCTCTTCAAGGAGAGCGTTTTCTCCGTTCCTTATGCCTTCTCCCCTAGAGATGAGCTTGTTCAAGCTTAGTGGGACCTGACTCTGCTTCAGTTAGGAAAAAAGAAAATGCTCATGGTTAGTAAACATAGTATTGGACACTTCACACTTTGATAAGCTTGTTTATGTAACTGTTTGTTCATGTTTTTATATATAAGAATTAACTTCATAAAATATTTCAACTAAATTATCTCCAAATTGAGGCAATTGCATTAAAATTATTCCCCATTATTACAGTGATATGTACTAGTTTTTGCATTTGGTTTTCTTTCTCTTGCCCGTTCCAAAACCATTACTTCCAAATAAGCAGGTTAATAACCAACTGTAGATCTTTTTTTAATTGTGTTAAAATTAAAGAGTGCAGAACAACTAAAGATCGAACAGTGTGTTAAAAGAGATTTTATTTTCTTTTAAATAACCATTTAAAAATAAGGTGATTACTTGCATTGATTACTTCAATACATGAAAGAAAATTTGCCTTTTATATTCTGTTTTACAATGGACTCAAGAATATAATTCAAATAGAGCTGGAACTTGATTTTTCATTTCTCCACTAGGTTAGTATTGATTTTTTGTTCTTTTTTAGTCATTTATGATTCATTTGGTGTTGGTCTATTTTTCAGATCTGAGGCATTCCTTGTAAAAATGTATTCCCTGTCTCTCAGCTAACAATTTAGATAAATGTCAAGTTCAAATACCTAAGGAGAAGAAAAGGATTTCTAACAGCCTCCCTTATCACTGAGGACAGAATTTTCTCCCATTTAAATGCTAGATATCAGAGCCGCAATTGCCTCAGCACTCTTGAAAATGAAATTTCTGTTTCTTGAGGCTCCTGTAACACAAACATCAGAAGTCAGAAACAGAACAATAGGGACCATGAAGATAATGGCTTCATAGCTCCAGAAATCAAGTAAAATTGGGTCTGTGATGGGTATGTTAAAAGGTAATGAATGGGATGGAGGAGGCAGAAGAAAAAAAGTGTGCTGTGAGAAGTTGAAATATAATAGGCAAAATATTATAGAGCTGAGGGTATGTTGCACTGAATGAATCTGAATATTCTAGATGTATTCTTGGCTAATTTTGCTATTAAAGTGAGATATTTAGCACTATAATGCTATAATTTACTGTTACTTATTCATTTAATATTAAATTCAACAACACCAACAAGAATATATTATGTACAACTTGGGCCACCAA
>NW_012137747.1:2462391-2468361 GCF_000956105.1 Propithecus coquereli | reverse complement strand
TCAGCACTCTTGAAAATGAAATTTCTGTTTCTTGAGGCTCCTGTAACACAAACATCAGAAGTCAGAAACAGAACAATAGGGACCATGAAGATAATGGCTTCATAGCTCCAGAAATCAAGTAAAATTGGGTCTGTGATGGGTATGTTAAAAGGTAATGAATGGGATGGAGGAGGCAGAAGAAAAAAAGTGTGCTGTGAGAAGTTGAAATATAATAGGCAAAATATTATAGAGCTGAGGGTATGTTGCACTGAATGAATCTGAATATTCTAGATGTATTCTTGGCTAATTTTGCTATTAAAGTGAGATATTTAGCACTATAATGCTATAATTTACTGTTACTTATTCATTTAATATTAAATTCAACAACACCAACAAGAATATATTATGTACAACTTGGGCCACCAACTAAAAATAAAATGCAGCCACCAACTTCCAGTAATTTGCAATATCAGAGAAAAACCATACAAATACAAAACTAACCATAGTGTCATATTTTGAGTAGGTGATCTATCAATCAAAGCACTAAGGACTGAGAAGAGGGTGGCATCATAACATAAAGGAACTCTAATGAGTGACTATTTGTTGGTTCTTGGTCAGTTGGTGACCTTCCTTTAGGAAACCAGATCTGGCCAACTCTCAGTCCATGTAGACAAATGGGCCTTTACCCTTGAATCAGGGAGTGGAGCACATGATGACTTAAGTCTGGCCAATTAGAATGCCTAATTCCTAGACACACCAACTGATTCAGGGATGGGCACATGAGCCATGTTGGGTGGCCGTTATTCGGCCTACTAAAGAAGGCAACACAGGGAGAAGTAGAGATTTGATATGGGGAGAGACTGGGTTCCAACAACATCATCCAAATGCCTGGATTAATCTTCACCCCACATAATCTATCCCTGGACTTTTCAGCTGTGAGCCCAAAGATTTGTCAGTTTCAATTGAGCTTTCAGTCACTTGGACCCAAGACAGTTCTAACTGATTTAGAACTTCTAGTTAAGACTCTATTTTTTCCTCCTGGGTAATATCATGTATACCCCCTTTCTCTTTCTGTGGGTCAGATACATTCAGCTGGCTTTCTTTACCTTTTTATAGCTCTCACAATCTGTTTGTTTTTTTTTCTACAAGATCCATTCTACCCAGACCGATTGCTTAGCTCACTACTTCTTTCTGTATCTAATATCAGTGCATGATCATATTGTGTTATCAACCTGCTTATTAATTCCATGAAGATATACAGAAAAGATTAAAAAGTTTTAAAATTCTCAAAAATTTTTAATGATAGTTATTATCTGGTTCATAACATTTATTAAACATGAAAATGTGAGCCCTGGACATTAACTATCTTTCAGGAGATAAATTCCAGGACAGATGGAGAAGAAACAGAGTCAAAACCATGTAAGAACACCTGAGGCTGTGTATTACTTTTGGCCATAACAAAGTACCACAAACTGGGTAGCTTAAAACAACAGAAATTTATTCTCTCACAGCTTTGGAGACAAGAAGTCTGAAATCTGAAATCAAAGTGTCTGCGAGGCCACAATCCCTCCAAAAACTCCAGGGAAGAATCCTCCCTTAACTCTTCCTAACTTCCAATGTTGCTGGCAATCCTTATCCAAATCTCCCTTTGTATATAATACCAGTCCTTGGAGTAGGATCTACCCTAGCCCACTATGAGCTAATCATAATATGACTACATCTGCCAAGACCCTTTTTCCAAATAAGGTAACATTTCCAGGTACCAGAGGTTAGGATTTCAGCATATCTTCCTTCTTACGGGATACAAATTAACCCACAACAGATCAAAGGAGGACAAAGTGGCATTCAAGTCATCCATAACGACCTGATACTGTTGAATTTAACATTGAAAATATAGGCTATAAATGAAATTGATTGTAATCTTCTTTAGTGAAGCATACAATTATAAATAATGGCACTGGGAAGTGACACAGCTCTTCCTCCTCTGATAAATATCATAATGAGAAAGAGCTTCAGAGAATGTCGGGTTTTTTGCTGCAGAATGACTGAAATCCTGGTACTTTTATTTCAAATAATTTATTAAACTCAAGGAAGAATCTCAGAAAAAAAGAATGTCAGGTAATCTCACTAAATAGCCAGCTAAGCTCAGAACTATTTAGAAACAAATGAACCAAACAAGTTGAATCATTTCAGATGGCCACTTACTAGTCACAGATATTTTAAATAGCTCAGCTATATCTGAGTGGTGTCTTATTCATCAAGAAATGTCTCATAGAACTAAAGTTTGAAATAGAGTCAGAAGGCTTAGCTTCTCTGATAGACTCTGTCACTAACCAACTATAATTTTGGGAAAGACCTTTAATTGCTTTGGGTATCAGTTTCTATTTTCTGTAAAATGAAGGGTTGATAATCTAGATAATTTCAAAGGTTTCTTCTTCCTCAAAAATGTTTCCATAAAAGATTCTATGATTATTTTAACATTTTCATTGCATGTTCTGCATAGCTCAATTAATTACTGGTAAATCTTAGTGTGCCTGATGGTGTCTTGTACCATCTGAGACTAAAAAGCATGAGAATTCACAAAACATTATGGACACAAGATGGCTGCCACAGCTCCAAGCATCACATCTTCACAAAGCAATGTTGAAAATAGGAAGGGTAGGAAGGGCAGAGACTCCTCTTACTATCTTTCTGCTAAGGAGACAAACCCTTTTCAGAAGCCTCTGAGCAAACTTCTCCTCATGTTCCATTAGCCAAGACTGAGTCACAGGTCCACACCATAGCAACAAAACAGGCAGGGAAAACCAGTATTTAGCATTTTTGGCCTCTGCCGTCGGAGACAGGATTTAACAGGAAGCAAGAAAGAGGAGGGGAAGGAATGTTCACCAGGCAACAAACAAGGGTCATCTTGAGACACCCTGCTCCAAAGGGGGACCTTTGTACAGGCTCTGACAGACCCCTAGCAGGAGACAGAGCAGGGTCTTCAGTGGAGGCAACGAGAAATAAGGAAATTGGGAGATATTAAATTTTTGCTAGTCATGCCAACAACTTTGATGTAGTCAAAGCAATGCCACTTACTAGCTGTATGACCTTGGATAAATTATTTATTATCTCTCGAGGGCACAGTTGCCTCATCTATAAAATGAGTCCAGTAGTGCTCCGTAGGTTTGTTCTGAGGAGTTAATGAAAGAACATATGCAGTGCCTGACATATAGCAGATACACAGTAAATGCTAGTTTTCCCTCTCCCCTTCTCTTTTACTAATTTACCCTTCCTCTCCCCTTTCTTAGAAAAACAAAACACCCTCACCCCCTCCCACCTCCCATCTCTCATCCCCTACTGTAGTGCTTTCTCTCTCTTTCCCTAGCTCTCTCTCTCTTTTTTCTTACTACATACTTGTTGTAAAGGGGCTGTGTGGCTAAACAACCATTAAAAATGGGTTATTAGTCAATCTCCTGGCAGAGTATATATTGCGACACCCCACTCCACTCTCTCAGGAATGAACTGAGCAGACCTCTCCCTGGTGAGGAAAGACATCTAGGGGACACGGTCAAGGCGAGTTGGAAGACTCTCTGAGGTGGCTGTCCTGTTTGTGTTGTCCAGAAGCAATCTTTACAAGAGAACCATGATTGGTGATCAAGGGTAACTGAAAGTGACAGAAAAATTTGGGGCCCTGCATTTGCAAAAATCATCCTCCTTCCCCGCCTCCCATTCCAACAGGATGAGTATTGACACATGTAGCTACAAGAAACTTTCCTCAATTAAGCAAAAACATTCATAGGGAGCCTACTATGTATAATGACTGAGCTAGATGATCGCCCCATTTTTGTCCCCTAGCCCACACCAAAGCATTTCCCACACACCCAATGGCCACTTTGGGGCCATGAGACAGGGGCAAAATGAAAGAGAACCAACAAATAGATTGAAGAAAGGTATGGGCGCGGCTCCTGAGTGTGCAATGGAAGTAGTTAGGGGAGAAAAGAAAAAGAGATTTTCTTGAGGAATGTGATTATATGGTAAGCCTGTGCTTTTATGAGTTCAAGAAACACAATTTAAAATTTTGAGTTACATTAAGATTTGCTGTTACGATATAGCACAAAGAATGCACCACATGGGCCATGGCGTTATACACATCAAAAAAATAACAATGATAATATCCCGTATACACTGAGCATTCATCCTGTGCCAAGCATATACTATGCACTCTGCACATGACTTCATTTACTCCTCACAATGGCCCTAAGATGGGAATGCCCATTACTTCCATTTTCCACCTAAAGAAACTGAGATTTAGAGGCCTTAAGTAATTTGCCAAACACCCCACAAGGATGTATGCGCAAAAGCTCAAGTTGATGTCTGTCTGACTCTAAATTCCATCTGATATTGCCCCAATCTGTGCCTCACCTGTGTACTGCCCCAGCCTCCTGTGCTTATGGTCTGGTGTCAATCTTACCAGACCATAAGGAAGTGAATTTTTAACTTATCTTTCTACCCAGTTGGCTTGAACCAATTGTCTTTGGATCCTAAACCTAGCGCAATGTAGGAGTTAGAGAAATATGCAAAAATAGATAGAATTAATGGAGAAATATATTGGACTATAGGCAATATAAAAAAGAGTACTGCGTTCTTACGAGGGGAAGTAACCACAGGCAGCAGAGGTGGGAAATGCTTCGTGGGTGAGGCAGGGCCCCAGCTTGGAAGAGGGAGAGAACTTAAATGTTTAGGGAAGGTGGGAGAAGATTCTGGGAGGGAAATATTATTCTGGCAAATCCAAATACTTAAAATGTTTTTTGGTACTAATTCTACCTCTCCAAAAGACTATTTTTAGCCACATAGTTCATTATGCCACGGCATGAATAGCATATTACATTATTTACACGTCAGCCAGCCCCTTCTGCTGGACCACAGGCATGAAATATGGCCTCTGCTTCATTACGATCTTCTTCCAGATACAACAAGCCATTGAAGGTATAAAATTGCATGGAAGGTCAGAAAACCCATAGACCGCTTGCATCCAACCACATATACTGCATTGAAAAAAGAGTCCATAGGGAAAAATGGTCAACGTTCACTTAGTGTGAGTCACAATAGTGTCCCAAAAATGATATAGACTCAAATTTGAATCCCAGAAAACCTTCTAAAAAGCTGATATTGCTAGTGTTTAAAAAAGTAAAACGTCATTTGGTTATTATTACTCAGATCCCACCACCTAGAACTTTCAATTAATTGAGATAAGAAATAAAACACAAGAAAATAACACTTGCTTTACTTTCTGAAATTTTTATTGAAATATACACACAGAAAGTATACATGTTATAAGCATACAGCTTAATGAATTTTTGCAGTTTGAACAAACCCATGTAACCAATGTCTAGCTCAAGAACAGAACATTCACAGCTCCAGAGGCCTGCCTCATGCTTCTTTCCACTCAGTACCCCTAAGGATAACCTGTCTCCTAATTTCTAACGTCATACATAAGTTTTGCCTGTTTTTGTGTTTTACATATAAAAGATTGTATAGCATGTATTATTTGGGGTCTGGTTTCGTTTGCTTAACATTCTATTTCTGTAACCCACGCATATTGTTGTTTGTAGTTATAGATCATTCATTCTCATTTTTGTCCAGCAGTAGTTCTCAAAGGGTGGTTCCCTCCTGCGGGCCAGAGGTAAATTATTTTCGTAAACATAGTAAGATATAATTTGTCTTTTTCAATATGTTGACAGTAGAAAAGCAATAGTGGGTAAAATTGCTGGTACCTTACTACAAATCAAGACAACACCACCAAATAATTCTGGTCATCACTCTATTATCATTCAACACCATGCACTATCAGTCAACAGAAAGAAACAAATCAAAACAATATATATGTCAGTTTCACTTAATAATATCCTATGCAATAACAATAATAATAATTTTATTAATTCTTAACCCTTGAGTATATATCTTTTTAATAGTTTCTGTGTGATCTAAAGTGTTCATAAAGTATTTCTG
>NW_012137747.1:2460654-2462260 GCF_000956105.1 Propithecus coquereli | reverse complement strand
AGGAATGAACTGAGCAGACCTCTCCCTGGTGAGGAAAGACATCTAGGGGACACGGTCAAGGCGAGTTGGAAGACTCTCTGAGGTGGCTGTCCTGTTTGTGTTGTCCAGAAGCAATCTTTACAAGAGAACCACGATTGGTGATCAAGGGTAACTGAAAGTGACAGAAAAATTTGGCGCCCTGGATGACATCTGTCATTTGCAAAAATCATCCTCCTTCCCCGCCTCCCATTCCAACAGGATGAGTATTGACACATGTAGCTACAAGAAACTTTCCTCAATTAAGCAAAAACATTCATAGGGAGCCTACTATGTATAATGACTGAGCTAGATGATCGCCCCATTTTTGTCCCCTAGCCCACACCAAAGCATTTCCCACACACCCAATGGCCACTTTGGGGCCATGAGACAGGGGCAAAATGAAAGAGAACCAACAAATAGATTGAAGAAAGGTATGGGCGCGGCTCCTGAGTGTGCAATGGAAGTAGATAGGGAAGAAAAGAAAAAGAGATTTTCTTGAGGAATGTGATTATATGGTAAGCCTGTGCTTTTATGAGTTCAAGAAACACAATTTAAAATTTTGAGTTACATTAAGATTTGCTGTTACGATATAGCTCAAAGAATGCACCACATGGGCCATGGCGTTATACACATCAAAAAAATAACAATGATAATATCCCGTATACACTGAGCATTCATCCTGTGCCAAGCATATACTATGCGCTCTGCACATGACTTCATTTACTCCTCACAATGGCCCTAAGATGGGAATGCCCATTACTTCCATTTTCCACCTAAAGAAACTGAGATTTAGAGGCCTTAAGTAATTTGCCAAACACCCCACAAGGATGTATGCGCAAAAGCTCAAGTTGATGTCTGTCTGACTCTAAATTCCATCTGATATTGCCCCAATCTGTGCCTCACCTGTGTACTGCCCCAGCCTCCTGTGCTTATGGTCTGGTGTCAATCTTACCAGACCATAAGGAAGTGAATTTTTAACTTATCTTTCTACCCAGTTGGCTTGAACCAATTGTCTTTGGATCCTAAACCTAGCGCAACGTAGGAGTTAGAGAAATATGCAAACATAGATAGAATTAATGGAGAAATATATTGGACTATAGGCAATATAAAAAAGAGTACTGCGTTCTTACGAGGGGAAGTAACCACAGGCAGCAGAGGTGGGAAATGCTTCGTGGGTGAGGCAGGGCCCCAGCTTGGAAGAGGGAGAGAACTTAAATGTTTAGGGAAGGTGGGAGAAGATTCTGGGAGGGAAATATTATTCTGGCAAATCCAAATACTTAAAATGTTTTTTGGTACTAATTCTACCTCTCCAAAAGACTATTTTTAGCCACATAGTTCATTATGCCACGACATGAATAGCATATTACATTATTTACACGTCAGCCAGCCCCTTCTGCTGGACCACAGGCATGAAATATGGCCTCTGCTTCATTACGATCTTCTTCCAGATACAACAAGCCATTGAAGGTATAAAATTGCATGGAAGGTCAGAAAACCCATAGACCGCTTGCATCCAACCACATATACTGCATTGAAAAAAGAGTCCATAGGGAAAAATGGTCAACGTTCACTTAGTGTGAGTCACATA
>NW_012137747.1:2455974-2456969 GCF_000956105.1 Propithecus coquereli | reverse complement strand
GAGTAGCTGGGACTACAGGCCCATGCCAGCATGCCTGGCTAATTTGTTTATTTTTTGTAGAGACAGGGTCTCGCTATGTTGCCCAGGATGGTCTCAAACTCCTGGCCTCAAGCAATCCCAGCCTCGGCCTCCCAAAGTGCTAGGATTACAGGTGTAAGCCACCACACCCCAGCTCCAACTGACTTGATGAAGGTGCAACAGCAATTCAATACAGGAAGGATGGCCTTTTCAATATATGGTGCTAGAGCAATGGACATCCATAGAAAAATAAATAAATAAGAACCGCCACATAATCCTTATATTTTATACAAAAATTAACCCAAAATGGATCACAGACTTGAATGTAAAATGCAAAATTATGTGACATGCTAACTACGTGAGAAAAAAACACAGGAGAAAAATCTTTGGAATTGAGATCTAGGCAAAGAGTTCTTAGACTTAACAGCAAAGTACAATCCATAAAAGAGAAAATTGGTAAACTGGCCTTCATCAAAATGAAAATGTTCGTAGGGCCAGGAGCTATGGCCCTAATCCCAGCACTTTGGGAGACCGAGGCACAGGGATTGCTTGGGCCCAGGAGTTTGAGACCCGCCTGGGAAACGTAGCGAGACCCTGTCTCTACAAAAAATAAACAAATTAGCCAGGCACGCTGGCATGGGCCTGTAGTCCCAGCTACTCAGGAGGCTGAAGTGGAAGGACTGCTTGAGCCTAGGAAGGAGTTTGAGGTTATCATGAGCTATGATCACCGCTGCACGCAAGCCTGGGTGACAGAGCAGGACTCTGTCACCAAAGAAAAAGAAAGAAAAAACAAAAGAAAATGCTCTGCAAAAGGCCATAAAAAGGATGAAAAGACAAGCTACCGAGTGGGAGAAAATATTTGCAAGTCACAAATCTGACAAAGGACTAGTATCTAGGATGTATAAAGAACTTTTAAAACTCAACAGTGAGGCCGGGCCCGGTGGCTCATGCCTGTAATCCTAGCTCTCTGGGAGGCC
>NW_012137747.1:2453645-2455924 GCF_000956105.1 Propithecus coquereli | reverse complement strand
TTTTGAAATCAGAAAAACAATAGAGACAATTGATGAAACTAAAACCTGGTTCTTTGAGAAGATCAGTAAACTCGACAAACCTATAGCAAACAAAGGAAAAAAAAGAGAAGCCACAAATCACCAATACCAAAAATAAAACAAGGGATATCATGACAGATCCAGTAGACATTAAAAGGATAATATGGGAGTACTATGAACAATTCTACATGCAGAAGTCTGGTAACTTAGATGAAATGGACCAACTCCTTGAAAATCACAAAGTACCACAGCTAACCCAGAATGAAATAAATAATTTGTATACTCTAATAACTATTAAGAACATTGGATACATCATTTAAAAGCTCAAGAAAAAATTTCCAGGCTCAAATATTTCCACTGGAGAATTCTTCCAAATGTTTACAGAAGAATTAGCCCCAATTTTACCCAGTAATAATTTCTCTTTTAGAAAATATAAGACAAGGAAACACTTCCAATTCATTTTATGAAGCTATTACTACCCTAATATCAAAACCAGATGGAGAAAATACAAAAAAAGTTTTAGAAAAACCCCATAGACCAATGTTACTCATGAAAATACACGTAAAAGTTTTTTAAAAACATTAGCAAATACTTAAAATATTGCCTTTTCTTTTCTTGTCTTATTCCATTATTCTTAGCCATATAGACACTTGCTGCTAACTTCACAACTTCCTGGAAATTTATGGCTTATAAACAGTAGATTTCCATCATGTTTCTTCTGGAGTATTTCTTATTCAAGCTCTATATATTTAGCAATTTACACATTTCATTATAAATTACATTCTCCATTCTCCTTAAATGTCTTCAACTCATGTAGATTTTTAGATTTAATCTTCTTGTGTAAGAGAGTATGCTTCCTGTGACTGGCTTCTAAGACGTTTGAAGCTGGAAGAACATATTTTTATTTAAATGTTTCCAGTATGCTATATACATCTCAACACAGAAAGAGCTCCAAGATATACTTACTATTAAGTATATATAAAGCATCAGATAGAATAGTGTATATACTTTCTTCTCATTTGTGTTTTCTTTTTAAAGAAAAGATATATAGTCCTATAAATGTTTGCATGTATGTAGACTAGTTCTGAAAGAAGACAACAGAAAACTGGAAAACATGGTTAACTCTTGGGAAGAGGATGGGAAGATTGGGGAAGGAGGTGAAAGGAGACTTACTTTTTAATATCAGTCTTTTTAATATCAAATACTGCTTAGTATCTTTAGAATTTTGTACCCCATGTAGGCATTACTTAGTTGTTGACTTTTAAAGAAGTAAATTATATAGGTAAAAGTGTGTCCACATACACCAATTAAAAGACAGAGATTGGCAGATTGGATTAAAAAACATGGCCCAACTATATGCTATCTACAAGAAACTCACTACAAATATGTTTGCGAGTAAATACAACTGAAAGTAGAAGGATAAAAAAGATACGTTAAGCAAACATTAATCAAAAGAAAGTGAGAATCGTTATAATAATATCACATAAAACAGACTTAAGAGCAAAGAAATTTACCAGAGATAGAGAGTGACAGTACATAATGGTAAAAGGGTCAATCCACCAGGAGGACATAGCAATCCTGAATGTGTGTGCACCAAACAACAGAGCTGTGAAATATCTGAAACAAAAACTGGTGGAACTCAAAGGAGAAACAGACAAATATACAAATACAGATGGAAAATTCAACACCTGCCTTTTAACAATTGATGGAACAACTAGACATAAAATAAGCAAGAATATAGAAAACTCAACAAACCATCAACCAACAGGATTTAAATGACATTTATGGAAAACTCCACCAAACAGCAGAATTCACATTCTTCTCAAAAGCCCATGGAACTATTCAGAAACACTCCATGCCGTGTCCCTGCATTCGGACAGTGATTCCCCACTCTGCAAATGACCAGCAGACAGTCCAGACAGCACAGGCCCTAGATTCTCTTCCAGAACCTCTTGGGATCATCAGATTTTTTTCCAAGGATCGACGACTCTGGATGGTGCGTTGTTCTCTCTGGAGTTTACCTCCCGGCTGCATCCTGGTGTCTTCTCTGGCTGTGCCAATTCTCAAACAGCAGAATCCCGAGGGCCACCAGGATCAAGTCAGCCACACCCATGCGGATGAGATTCTACACTGTGTAATCCTGGGGGTGTGGGGCTGGGGATTGTGGCCAAAGCAATCAGAGAGGTCAGAGCAGACCAAAGTCACACAGAATCCCTGGAGGTTCCCCCAGGACACTGTCCTCCCCTGGACGGGGCCTGACC
>NW_012137747.1:2451855-2452185 GCF_000956105.1 Propithecus coquereli | reverse complement strand
ATTTGAAAATAAATCAATATAATACACCATATTAACAGGCCAAAGAAAAAAATTGCATGGCCTTAACACTTGAGAAAAAGTATTTGACAAAATTCAAAACCCATTCATGCAAAAAACTCTTAGAAAACCAGAAATATAAGAGAACTTTCTCAACTTAATAACGCTATTGTTATACTTAATAATAAGAGACTGAATGCTTTCCCCAAAAGATCAGGAACAAGGTAAAGATGTCTGTTCTCACCACTCTTATTTGATCATAGTACTAGAAGTTCTATTCAGTAAAATAAAGCAAGAAAAGAAAATTAAAAAGTGTTTTGAAAAGAAAAGAAG
>NW_012137747.1:2447986-2449480 GCF_000956105.1 Propithecus coquereli | reverse complement strand
TCATAAAAATGTGTTTGTCCTTGTCACATCAGTTGTTCACAGAAGACTTGAATTTAAAGACTATAAAAAGGTTATCTAGATATGAACTTCACTGCATACTAGAGGAGAAATGGAAAAAAGACACAGGCTGGACTTTGGAATCCCTGCTCATGATATTATTTAGGACTAAATAAGCCAGAATGTATAGGTGCTGGACTAATAAATTCTAATGCAAAATACATGTAGCCCTGCAGATCCTAAGTCAACCCGTGCGCATGGAGCTGGGCTCTTCTCCATATGGTACTCTCGCTGTCAATCCCAGAAGGGATCTGGACTGAAAATATAGAGACTCCAGGGAGGTGAGATTTTCACTGGAGAGAAGAAAACTCTCTCCTCTCTGAGGGCGTGTTGGGAGGATTTAAACACTCCCAGACTGTCCTAGAGAGTGAGCAGTCCCTTTAGCAACCCTAAGACAGGGCTAGAGGCTTTGTCCTGGATGTCAGTTATTCTGTATGGTACTTCCCAACATTACCCCTGCCCACCCACTATGTTCCATGGAATTTTGTGGGAACTTGCAGCCTGGTCCCTGCTCTGCAGAATGAGGAGAGGACCTGGTTTTCACTTTGGATAGAGTAGCTAAGGGTACAGAGAGGACCCCTGTCCTCTTTACCCACCCCCCACTCCACCGAACACCAAGTCATAGAGATGGTAAAAACATCTTTGTGCATCAGTGCGGCAGTTTCACAAAGGTCACTGACAACAGAGACAGCTGTGTGTTGGTTTTGCAGAAAGCCTACATGGAACAATAGGGAAGAGCCGCTCTCTCCAGCACAGCCTCGGGACGGAACCCTTGGGAACACAGGAAAGTTGGTGGAACCTGCGAGGGGAGGGGCCAGTTTCCTGTAGTCAGGCTGGTCTGTGAGACTGGCCCTCACATCACTTGGGTATTTAGAAGAAAAAGATAATATTTTGCAGTCATTTGTTGTTGAGGCTGGGACACTTAGGTTTCACTAAGTTAAGAGAAAAGATCATTCTCCCCTTTTCAATAACACAATGTCTTTTCATTAGAAGCCTGAAATAGCAGGGTTTTTCTCTGCTCTTCCATTCCTTCGAAACCCTACTCATAATTAGCTTCCCACAGTTCCTCCTAGTTTTCTTCCACCATTACTCATCAGCCTGGTCTATTTGTGCTACAGATTACACTTTCTCAACCTCCACTGGTTTCACCAAGTTTAGTACCTTTTTGTTATTTTAAGTCCTTATTGCTAATCTTTGGGAAACATAGATATTTCTCCCTTGTTACTATTTTCAAATGTTTCCAAGTTAATTTTATATGTTCACAGAGGTTCTTAATCTGAGATCTATGGCTTTAAGGATGCATGGATCAAATTCAAGTGATCCATGAGTTCAGACAGGAAAAAATCGCATATTTTTATTTTCAATAATCTCTAACTGAAATTTATCATTTCCTTCTGTTATTAATGTGAGTGGCAAATCACAGTGAGATAAATAGAA
>NW_012137747.1:2447505-2447936 GCF_000956105.1 Propithecus coquereli | reverse complement strand
CAAGGTCAAATGATACGAAATGAACATATAAAAATCAATTGTGTTTCTATATACTAGTAATGAACACATAAACATCAAAATTAAAAGTACAATACTACTTACAATCATTCAAAAAATCAAATGCTTAGGTCTAAATCTAACAAAACATGTACAGGATTTGTATGCTGAAAATTCCAAAGTGCTGATGGAAGAAACTAAAAAAGATCTAAAGAAATGGAGAGCTACAGTGTGTTTAAGGACAGGAAGACTCAAAATAGTAAAGATGTTAATTCTCCCTAAATAGACGTATGAGTTTAATCCAATTTCTATCAAAAATCCCAGCCAGAATTTTTGTAAATATAGGCAACGTTTTTCTTTCTAACATGATGTGTAAAAGCAAAGGAACAAGAAGAGCTAACACTTTGTTTTTAATTAAAAAAAATAAAATAAAA
>NW_012137747.1:2427964-2438950 GCF_000956105.1 Propithecus coquereli | reverse complement strand
GTGTTCTGGGAGTCCCAAAGAGGAAACTGTAGCAATGGGGATAAGTAGGCACTGGGGGTTTCTGAGCTGTGGCATTTACCAAACAACAAAGGAGGATTTGGATTTTTTTTTAATGTCCACTGAATATTGATCCTTCCAAAAAGTAAAGTGGCTATCGCTGTTCCTGTGTGCCTCATGCATTGATTCCGAAGGCACTGCCCAAGAAGTGTTTGAAAGTGTTAAGCAACAGCAGCGATATTGGAACTAATGTGCAGGATCCCAGGATAACCATTTTGAAGGGTATTTCTTATCTGAATATTTATTCTCTAAACACATTAGGAACAGGCTCCATGTTTTTTTTCCCTTTCTTGTCCTAACACCAAACACAATGCCTGGCATATAGCAGTTGCTTAATAAACAGTTGTTGAATGACTGGCATGTTTGTTAAAGCAAAATAACTTCAAAGTAAAATCTCATATGTAAGGCTCTTCAAAATTATTTTTATTTTTTAGACTAGTAAACTTTCTTCATTTCATCGAAGATAATTCTAAAAATCTCTTTGAAGAGATAAACCCATCAATATTTATTCCTGATTCAAAATACTTTGGATAGCTGCCTACTTCTCTCTGGAAAGCTGTCCTTTTCAATGCTCTTTCAATTATGAAAAGCCACAAGTAGATGTGAATTTGTCTTTAACTCCTTGAAGTTCCTATCATTTCTAGCCAAAAAGAACCCTTCTTTTAGCATGTCAGACCTAAGGCTTTCCCAAGGCTAGGCTACCATACTGTGGTTGCTGGCCAACATGTATCAGGCTGAGGGTGTCCAGTGCCGTGCTAAGCACTTAACGTATCATTTACTTCTCCAAACAACCCTTTTACAGGTGGGGCAACTGAGCCACAGAGGAACTAAGCAATTTCCCCATATTTACACAGCTAGTAAGTGATGAAGATAGGATTTCAATTCAGACAATTTGATTATAGAGCTAAGCACCCTTGACCAACACAGTATAATAGGGAGCAGGAGCCTGTTTATCTCTCATCAGTCAAAAAAGTAGGAATAGAAACATTTTCTGTACCTAAAAAGTACCTTGGAGCTCCCATTACACTGACACTCTGTATACTGAACACATATGATGTTCCAGGTACTGCTCTAGGTTCTGGAAAGGCAGGTAAGGACCCACAATCTCATTCTGGTTGATAGACATAGCATCTAGAAACTTACTCAAGTCTTCCAGGGTTCCTTTTTCCACTACTCCAAACGGGGAAAAAAATGAACTTGACCCTGTGTTCAGTCTGAATTCTAGATCCTAAGCAATCATCATCTTTGATGACTTGCAAAATAGACACGTCTGTAGAGAGGAGGAGATCTATTGCATTCTTCTTTCTGGATTCCCCTGGTAGAATGTTTGATCTTGTTTGACATCCTGTTCTTATAAGGATAATAATAAAGGAGAAGGAGATTAGAAGTGAAGCACATAGACTATTTGGAGCACATTCCATTAACATGGGCAGCATCGTCCTGTTACGGCAGGATTATCTTGTACCATACTGGTGTTCAGAGCCAGTGCCCCCAGGCTAATTGTTTCATATACAAATTTTATGTTTTGGAGGCATTTCTAGTTATACAGTGACCTTATTTATTATCATAATTAGGAACAATAGTAACATTAAGTGATCTTTGTACCTTCCTAGAATGATTAAATTGTACTTTAAAGGGAGGTTAATAAATAACCAAAGAGAAGGCTACCAAGGAACTAAACCTGGAATAGTAAGCTGTACTAAACGCCCCAAATAACCTGATAACTAAAACCAGCAACTTTTTCACTATAAAATTATGTAACATGTGCTGAAAAGTTGGTCTGCTATAAATGGAGTTCGTTACCCTATCTCATCCTTGCTCCACTAAGATTTCAAGGTAAAATAAGGGTTTTCAAACAAAAACAACAACAAAATATAAAGTTCATTCTCCTTTTCTCTGAAAACCAAATTCCCAATATTTAAAGTCATCCTAATGTTCTCAATTATTTACTTTTAAATTTATTTTCTTATTGTATGATATGTAGCCTTAAATCTCCTTTTTGGAACAAAGTTCATTCATTACACATGTTAAATAGAGGCAAACAGACAAACACACACATAGACAAATCAATAATTGGGAGATTCTTCTCCTTTGATCTATGTAAAACTACAACTTCCTTTGGAAGAGATCGTGTTTTAAATTGTGTTCAGTCATTTTCACTTTAGTGTGAATGAGTACTTGAGTCTTTCTTAAGAACAGATTTTACTAGAAGAGGAAAAGTGAGTTTTCCCATCCTTTTTTGAGACAATGTCACAGAACTTTCCCTTGTTTTTGTCCCCTGTTCTTGGCCCAAGAACAAGACTGCTTTACCTTTAAAACCAAACACCAAAATCTTTCTCTCTCAAAAATGAAATGCTGAGATACATCCATCTTTTATCTTGTGAGAAAGAAATCATATTTAAATCTCAAATTTAAAGAGAACTTCTCCCACACACTCCTTTATTATACTCAAGGGGAAATAATCAACGTAACCACCCTATAGTTACATAACCTATGAGAATAAAATGTCAAGGGTTTTTGTATAAGGGATTATAGAAAATCCATCCCTTTAGCTCACGGAGTAGTTCTGACCTTTCTCTAAACTTTTATCTCTGCTGTGTTTAAGTCAAGTCATCAGATCAATAAAACTTGATGCTCAAAGGTTGCAATTTTACATTCAGGAATGAGACGGAACATGTAAAATGGACAGTACAGCACACGGTTGCGTTTGGGGGAAACTATGGTGTAACATCCTAAAAAACAGCGTCAAGTCATAAAAATGCAGTTTACTGATCCCTGGAGAGAGCCGTCTCTACAGGTCCGGGAACGACGTCTTGTCCAACACCCTCACTCCACGTCTGAGCCCTTTTGCTCCATGTGGTTTTTCCCTCAGGGATCATTATTGGGCTTCATAATGATTAGTTTGTGTATGAAAAAGGAAAGTTCAAGACTATAATTTCATACATACTTAGAAAAAATCATATAAAGAAAATTCAGTAGCGAGACAAGTAATCTCCCGGAGCCTGCTGTGACCAAGAGTATACCGGTGAGAAGGACAAGCCGACGAATGAACGTGCTGGGCACGCAAGGAGGCAAACCGCGGGGAGGAAAGCTCTGTCTCCCGCCAGCTCAGGGAGCTCTGTTTTCCTGGTCCCCCTTCAGAAGCAATGTGAGTACCTGCAGAGAAGCAGACAGCGGCTGTTAAAGCAAATGAGGATTGGACCATCCCAGCCAGAAATGCAGTGACAAAGAGAAGGACAGGGAGGGGGCAGGGGTGGATATTTCTTTGAATTTGGGCAACCACTTACTTATGGAGATACTTATTAATAAAGGCCTCAGTGAAAGGTAGACCGAGGCAAAGTGGAGCTGAAAATGAGGCTCAGGGATAAAACCGGATTGAACAAGGAGGGGCTGGAGGAAGGAGGGGCGTTAGGGCCCGCCGGGAGGCAGGGCAGCAGGGCACACTGGTGGCTCCCCAGCCCTGCCATGCGAAGGCCCCTTCCCTACGGAGTGCTAAGGTGCCACATCTTCTCACCTGGAGAGGGAACGCAGCCTGGAGAAGAGAAAAACCTGGCTTTAAATCCTAGGTTGGCCCCTCACTGTGTGTGGGACCCTGAGCCAATTCCTTAATGTCTCTGTGCCTCTATTTTCTCATCTGAGAAGAGGGGCAGCAATAGGACATGACTCATTTTGAAAACACCTACAACAGCGCTTGGCACATAGCAATGGCTCAGTAAATTTTAGGTTTTATTATATTCTTGTCAACAGCCATGTCACCATATGACTTCCCTTTAAGAAAACAAAAGGGCTAAAAATGTGTCCCATCCCTTTCAGCTGTACTTAAGGTTTAATGAAAAGAAGGAAATGTAACTCCCCACTTTCCCTTCCTTGGGTGAAATATATTAAGGAGTTTTCTACATTTTTTATCGGTATTCATCTCTGTATTCCTCTATGTACCAAAAAAAAAAAAAATAGACTCCTCGGAAAAGCAGCATAAAAAATTAAGATCTGTGTGTTTTTCAGAGTAGACACTGAGAAGGGGAGAAGTTGGGAGGCCGTGTTCCCGTCGGGACAGAAAATTAAGCAGGAGAAACTGGGAAGGAAGCCTGTGGGAAGAAGGGGATGGCAGAAACAGCTGAGGGCTGGTCTCTGGATTTTAACTGGGTGGATGCTCTGTGGCGTGATAAAAACCAAGTCATCCTGACCTGTCACCTAACACAAGTCCCAGCTGAGGGAGGTTGTGGGCTAAGAGCAGGGAGAAATGAAACCAATGGCAGCACGAGTTTAAGAATCACGTTGTAAGAGTCATATATGTGACCTTCCTAATTGAAAATGTCTGGTGGAAGGGGCACATACATGACATACATTTCCTCAGTCAAAAGCATTACTCTACCAGGCAGTCATCATCCCCAGACTGACCTAATGCAATAGCCTTCTAGCTGGTCTTCCTCATTCCACTCTTCCCTGACTGTTGTCCATCCTCTACCAGGAGCCTTAATTTTATAAGATACAAAGGTATATCACTCCTTGATTAGAATGTATTACACTTAGAATACAGTCAAATTTCTACCATGGCCTGTAAGATCCTGCATTATCTGGCCCTTGTCTTCTTTTTGACCTCATCTTGTATCCCCAATTTTTTATCATAATGGTGCTACACTGGCCTTTCAATCCCCCAGCTGGTTCCTGCCTCAGGCCCTTTGCACTGGCTCTTCTCTTCTCACAGCTGTTCATGCACTCAACTCTTGACTTCAACATCACTATCTTTTCCAAACTATTCCATCTAAAAAAGGATCCCCTGACAATTCTCTGAACCATTTAATTTTCTTTACAGCACTTGTCACTAGCTAAAAAATTGTTATGTATTTACCTGCAAGTTTACTATGATTTTCCCCTTATTAGACCACAACCTCATGAGAGCAGGGGTCTTTCTTACCCAGTACCTCACACCGTGTCTGGCATAAAGTAAGCTTCCATTGGGCATCTGTTGAATAAGTAAATAAATAATAAGCAGCCAGAAACTAGATGTGAAAAGAGGAAAAGAAAATGTGTTTATGAGAATAAATTTCTAAGGGGTTAAATGGCTCAAAGAGTATTAGGAAAAAATTTCCCAGTAATTTAGAACTTCAGAATATTTTAAGCAATGATCTATATATTCAATGGATTGATGGCACTTTTCTAGTTTCTTTTGCTTGTAATTCAGTTCCTAGCCTTCTATCAATGGTTGAAAACTTTTCAGATAATCTACACAGAGTTTTGAATAGAAACTTAACAGAGATAACTGTCTAGTTCAAAACTGCAGACTCTTAAAACTAGTCTGTAAAAGAAACTTTGGCTTACTCAGCCATTCAATTACTAGGATAGTCACTCAAACAATTGAATATAACAGAATGAGATAATCACAAAAATGAAAAAAATATTTCAAAATAACAAAGGACCCCATAAAAATCCTTTCATAGGAATAAAACTATGTTTAATGCCATATTAAACTAATACGAGATTTGAAATTGGAAAAATGAATCACTGATCTTGTAAATAAAAAATGTTAGCACAACCATGTTATCTGGCAATTTTCATGTCCAAATTTCATAATTAGGTCCATGATTCCTTTCCATCCTGTGAAGCTAATTCCTCTACCAAGCTCAAAGTAGACTTTGCTTTAAAAATAATTAAATGCTTTCAGTTTGTGTTGATGCTCAGATGACTGGTTGTTTCAAATATAACTTTTAAGTTACCAATAATAAAATATGCTGCATTAAGTAGATATTCAAATACTGATGCCATGACAAAATGCTATCTCTTTACGAATTTTATAGAATCTATCATCACAGATGCTCCAAGGTGCTGGAGTTTACTTCATCTGTTTTCCAGGGCTGCAGACAATCTAACAGAATTTCCTGGGAGCTTATTAAACATACAGATTCCTGAGCCCTGCCCGTGAAGATTCTGTACCTACAAATCTAAGTTGAGGTCCAGGAATCGGTATTTGTTTTAAAGCCTTCCCAAGTGTTATTGAGGTCTGCTGGGGTTAGAAAACAGTGATTTTAGTCCAACCTCCAACTCAGCCCAGAACCCCTTTATCTACATTCCCAACAAATTGTTAGTCGGATGTGCTCCAAGTTCTTCCAGAGAGCGGCAATCCCATCTCTACAGTTTGTTAACCTTTATTGGAAAAATCTGATTGTCAAAAGATTATGTTTATATTAAACTCAAATGGGCCTGCCAGCAACTTCCTCAAATACATTTAGTTCTGCCCTCTATCATAACAAAGATTATTATGCATGAAAGCCGTTCATGCATTTTAATACAGCTTTCAGGTTCTCCATGAGTTGTCTTCTATAGCTGGTTTCTACAACAAATTGCTCACAGATCCTCTATTATCCAAGGTATCCCTGCAGCCTCCTGCACCATCCACACACTCTTTCCGGAGCCTCTCCTTCACACTGCCAGAACTAGGGTCCCTAACCCAGCTTATGAGCACCTGACCCTGCATAGCAATGGAGCAGCACGTTGCCAGAGCCTCTATCACACTGTACATACCCTGTACGGTGGCTCTCGAATGCTGATATGCCAAATGACACCACAGTGTGCAGAAATTTTCACCAGTCCATGGGGAAATGGGAAAAAGAAATAAGAACCATGTGGCTAAGTTTGTTCAATCTAAAAGACTGTATATTATGTGCTGCCCTGGTCTGCTTTTTAAAAAAATTAACTTTTTTTTAATGAAACTATAAGGATAATAGATAGTTTGCTTGGTTTATTTGTTTGTTATAATAAAAATTCAGCAATCCTACGTTGATGAACCCTCATTTCTTTTAGAATTCTACTAGTCCTTGAAGACCAAACTCCAGGAACCACTGCCCTAGCTCTGCTTCCCTTGCTTATATACCAAGGTTCTCGAATCCTACCTCAGCCTCTTGAACACCCACCCATGGCATCACAAGACACCATGGCTCACAAATCATTAGAATTTTAGATCATTAGAATTATCTGAGTTTTATGAAAATACAGATTCCCAGGGCCCATCACCAGAAATAATGGTGCAGTAGGTCTGGGGTGAGTCTCAGTATCTGCATTTTTTAAAAGCTCCTCAAATGATTCTGGTGATCGTTCAAGGTTAGAAAGCACTTTTGTGATGTGCAGTTACCCAGTGTGTCCCTTCTGTGTATCTATAACTTAATATCTCAGGGAACAGGGTTGATTAGGAGAGCAGGACTCTGGTCAGGTGTATTAAATGTCTAGCATGCTCCCTCCCACAGGTGCGAACACGTGTGCAGTTGTTATCCTTTGCTCCTCTCTTAACCTTTCCCTCCTCAGGCCAGGTGTCCTTTGCTTTAAGTCTAGACACACCGCTGAACCTGCCCAACTCCACTTTTCCTCTTTCTTTCCAGAAAAACAATTGATTTAATAAATTGACCCCAACGCTCTTGGGTTTTATCAATATTCCTGTTAAAATGTAGTACCCAGAACTGGACATAATACTAATATGTAATAATCCCCTCATCTGGGCACAAACTTCTGTTAATATAGTTTAAGATCACCTTCACTTTCATAGAAGCACCATCACACTGATGTTATTTTGAAGTTTGGATGAATCCAAACTTTCTGGCTTCACCTGAATTGCAACAAAATCACCTTTATCCAAAACCGCTGACATTTAAAAATACAACTTCAAGGTATGCAATCTCAAGTTACAAATTTTATCACATTGGTTTCAGTATCTTTTCAACAGATCATATCATTTTGAATTCTAATTCTTCCATCTAACATATTTAATCTCTTTTCCAGAGAGTACCTTATGTAACAGGTCATATGTTATGTAAACTTATAAATATAATATCTATGCTGTCATTCAAATAATTGATCGCATACTTTTTAACAGATTAAGACAAAAGAATTATTTCTTGAAGCTTTTCCTTCAAGTCTCTTGTTCATCCAGCTGTTAGTTCACTTGCCTATATTCACATCCATATCATGTTCCTCCACATTTTCCATTAGGACATAATACACATGGTCACAATAAACACAGCATGACATCATAGTAAGTACTCAGCAATTTATATCAAAAGATAATATGAAACATTTTTTCAAACACATTGTTTAAAACATACTTCACTGTATCTATAAAATTCCACAGATCTCTAAGAATGCTGTCAAAAACAAAAGCAAAATAGGCTGGGCATGCATGGTGGCTAATGCTTGTAACCTCAGCACTTTGGGAGGCCGAGGCAGAAGAAACACTTGAGGCCAGGAGTTCACAACCAGCCTGAGCAACATAGTGAGACCCTGTCTCTTCAAAAGATTAAAAAATTAGCTGGGCATAGTGGCACATGCCTGTAGTCCCAGCTGCTTGGGAGGCTGAGGCAGGAGGATCGCTTGAGCCCAGGAGTTTGAGGAAGCAGTGAGCTATGATGACGCCACTGCACTCTAGCCCTGGCCATGGAGCAAGACCCTGTCTCTAAAACAAAAAGCAAAAGAAAAAAAAAGGGAGAGAGGACAAAAGGTAGTTTGACATATGCTTACTGAGGTCATATTGACAAGTAATACATATTTCTTTTTCTATAAGCTCTTAAATTTTCTTATTAAACACATGTATTAATTATTTTGTTTACTGGAAATCAACATTAAGATTACCAGCAATTTTCAGAATCTACTGTTTACCTCCTATAAGAGTCACAATAGGCTAGGATGTGCTATGTTAATAAACAACCCTAAAATCTCAGTGGCTTACGACAAACATGTATTTCTCATCACTATTTGTGTCCGCTGTGCATTGGCTGCTGCTCCGACTCATGTCGCATTCATTCCAGAACACACGCTGGAGGAGCAGCCCCTGTATGGAATATGCCTTTGGTCTCGTGGCAGAGGGAGAAAGGAGATGGCAGAAAGAGAGTAGTTCTTAAAGGAAGGTTCTGCTTGGAAGTGGCTCCTGCCTGGAATGTCACTCCTCACATTCTACTGGCCACAGCAAGACACATGGCCATGCCTGACACCAAGGGTGTAGGAAGTATAATCTTCCAGTACAAAGAGTCCTCATTGAAAGGTGCCTCTAGGAAAAGGTAGCAAATATTTTAAACATTTAATGCTACCTATCACATCCTTCCTGTTGAAAATTGGGGCCATACGTACCTTTCTCCACTGTTATGAATTTTTCCCCGTTCTATAAAATTTCTCAAAAGAATATGATAGCTCTATGATCATATCAATGACATTGTTTATTGCCTAAAATGTAATTTTTCTGGGCCTGGGGATTCAAATTCGTCTAAAATATTTAAGTTATTGTTAACTTTGTCTTATCATGGCTGTAAAGACATCTTAATGCATTAATCTCCCAATGTTGCCAGCTTAACGATCATTATTCTTGGTATAGAGAGAAGAAGAACAGAAGTGCAGTGTTTTCTTTTAACATGGTACCATCGTTCTCAGGCAATGGACCTATAATTTTCAGCTATCTATTGTTCTGAAAATAGCTATAAAAATTGCTGCTGCTGTCTCTAGTGGCTTTTATGAGCATCAGCTAATCCTTGGCCTTAACTCTCTTGAAGTTCTTGTTCTGTTCCTTTTTATTCTCTGTAGCTATATGTTTTCTCATCCATAATTTACATGGAAGTCCGCTATGGAGGTACCTGCCTTCCCCTTTTCCTTCCATTGAGAATATTGTTAATTGTGTAGTCAGAACTTCAAAATTCAACCCTCCTCCTCACCATAGAATTATATTCATTTTTCTAGTCTCTTCTTGGAATACCTTTATGTTAGGAAGAAAATATTCCATCAGCTATTATTTGATACTCCATCTTTATTATAGCCTCATGGTTTACTTCCTAATGACATGATTATGAGAGGCTAAGAAGAGCTCAATCTCTGGTAGTTTATTGGTTTTTTTTCCTGGTGATATCGGTTGTACCATCTACCTCCAACTTTTTCATTATTTTTAAAAATTGTTTTAGAGAAGGAGTCTTGCTATGGTGCCCAGGCTGGTGTCAAACTCCTGAGCTCAAGTGATCCTCCCAAGTAGCTGGGACAACAGGTATATGCTAACATGCCAGAAGAATTCAGTCTCTGGAGATGAAATTTGACTCTTGGTTTCTCTACTTATGTGCTGTGTGACTTTGGGCTAGGTACTTAACCTCTGTGTGGTCATCTGTAAAATGGGGACAATTATAATACTTTCCTTTTACTATTATTATTAGAATCGAATGAATTAATACATATCAAGTACTTGGAACAGTGCCCGGCATATAGGTAGCCCCATGTGCCTGTTAATATTGGACCATATAGTAAAAGTGCCTCAAGCCATGGTAGTTTTTCTGCTTGTACTGAGATACAGAAGTTACAATTTCTTATAGTCTGCAGGGTAGCATTCTTTTTTGCCAAGAATCACTCCCTTTAGAGTTTGCTAAAGCCCTCATCACACTGGGAGCTAACACCCACAGCACAAGTGTGGGAAGGAGTTCCAGTTCAGGATAGTGAACTGAGGACGCAGCTTTCCTCACCTCCTTCCTGACACCGTGAAAAAGACAATATAGAAAATCAAAAGGGAATGAAGCCTCAGTAGCAAAGAAAAGAGAGATGCCACTCCTAGGAACAGAAAGCAGACAGACTCCTGTGGATAAGCGGAATGGAGCACCAAGGCTGGAGCACCAAGGCTGCAGCACAGAAAGCAGAAGGAGCTGCAGCTCAGGTGGTACCTAATTCCCTAGGGGAACTCTGCAGATGCTCCAGGCTCAGCGTGGACAGGTAGAGTGGGGAACAGTGGAAACGGGGTCACCACAAGTCCTTCAGTGAAACACCTGCACTTTTTGCACCCCCACACGCATACACGCAACACACACTGGAACCTCTGGTGCAGAACAAAAGGAAGCCCATTGTTCACTCTATGGGCTAAAACCAGCACAGGCACCTGAAGATACTGAGCACGCTGCCTGGGAAAAGTCCAGGCTGCTAGTGAGA
>NW_012137747.1:2424739-2426110 GCF_000956105.1 Propithecus coquereli | reverse complement strand
TGTTTCAATAAGTTAAATCCACAACACTCTGAGTAGAAAATCATCAATAATATTTAAAATCGATTAATCAAGAAATAGCAATATAAACATATTATGAGATTTATAGAAAAATCCATTTTTAAAAGCTAAAAGTGATTGTAACCGAGAAGAATGAGATTTGCAAAAAGGACAGAGAATGGTATATTTTACTACTAAATCTTTCTATACTAACTGCGTTTTTATTTAGTGTCTCACTCTCTCTTCAGGCTAGCACCATTCTGTGCTACATAAAGGCTTAGACCTATATAGACAGGAAGTAAGGAATGATGTAACAAGATAGTAGGACCCATAGCCAGGCTCTGTGGGAGAATATGGACAGCCCCAGGTGGGAGAGTGGCTCACTGACTGGCCCACCAAAGGTGAATGTCATTCTTTGGGTAACTACAAAGACATTGGGAGTCCCCTCCCAGAACCTTAGGCACAAATCTGTTTTTGGCTTGACTGAGCTGCCAAGATTCCCTCAGTTTGGTAGAGATGGAACTCTACTTCCTTACAGGAAGCCATTCTACCATTACCAAGCTCAGTTTTCAGTATGCCCTTAAAGCTCTAACCTTATGTTGGGACTTGAGAAGGTAAAAAAAAAAACTTGGTAGTTGTTTTTAAATTCAGTAGTCTCAGCTACTGAGTTGAACTATTTACTTCAACGAAAATTACTGAGCGCCCACTTTGTGTGAGGCCATAGGGAAAATACAAAGATAAACAAGACACGATCCTTTCTCTCAGGGAGCTTACAAACCACTGAGCAAGAGAGTTACTGTACACAATTAATTTTAATACCAGACTGAACAAACATGAATTGGAGCATAAAGAAGTAAGAGAATGCTTCCAACTTAGGAAGGGATCAGGAAAGACTAAGTGAGGAGGTGTCAGAAGTGAGTTAGGATCCTGGGCCTTGCATCAACAGGATGCCTGCAGGCTAGTGCTATGATGCAGTTGTGATGTGGAACTTAACCTGAGAGCGTTATTATCTGAGCTGGACCCGCGTTGGCCAAGGACAACGTCAGTATCTATAGTTTGGGATGGCCCTGAATTTCTGTGATTAAATGCTACAGTTATCCTCACTTACCCACGCATATGCATTTTTCCTTGCAAAATATGAATTGGTAAAGTATAAATCTAGCAGAGTACAGAAGTCTGTATTGCGGTATAAGCAAACCAGAACTCATTCATAACTCCAACTAAATCCAAAATTCTGGGTTGCTTATATTTTTAATAGCATATTTCAACATATGTTCATGTCCATGTGTCTACATTCTAACCTCAAATCCAGAAGATTAAAGAACCAGAGAATGTTAAAATTGGAAGGGACCTCGACTATTATTCAATATATCC
>NW_012137747.1:2422397-2423832 GCF_000956105.1 Propithecus coquereli | reverse complement strand
TTTCTTTACACTCATCCTGTAATTATTAATAAATCCTAGGTGATAGCCAAAACCTGTTCAGAGTAAAATACTTCTTTTCCTCCTTTGTTTACCCCAATACATGGAAGGGTTCTAGAAGTAAAACCTCGGCCTTACTCCAGATCCTACTTCCAAGCTCAAGTAAGGCCTTCTCCATTGGTCAAGAGTCTCCCGTTCAAATCACTAGATGCCTTCTCAACAGTGCCCTACAGACATCGAATGGGCTAACTAGGAGACAGCCTAGAAATTTTGTAAGCAACTTCTAACCCAGGGGCTATTTGCCAGGACATAAAATGTGGAAGTATACATCAGCAAGAGAAAAGAGAGAAAGAACTTGACAAAATTTTTCCAGATATTAAGAACCTCACTGAGGAAGTCAAAGATTCATACTAAATATGAAAGGCATTTTTTAATCATAAAGGCTTTATATAAATGTTATACATATAAATAAGAAGTTAACAGAGCTCTTATTATCTTCCTCATAAAACGAGAAAATGCTGTGTTTTGAAAACTGGTGCCACTGAGGTTTTCCAATTGTTTAAAAAACAACAAATGAAACTGCCACTTCTAATCTTCCTTGGTATGTTTATACAACAACAAAATGGATGTTACAATAAACTCTAATGTGTCTATTTTAATGTCTGCATGTTTATACAACTAACTACAAATGAAATATTACACGTTTGGCCATTTTTTCAGTTATTTGTACATAAAGAGCACTTAAAGTATACAA
The DNA here is from genome assembly GCF_000956105.1 of Propithecus coquereli. NCBI lineage: Eukaryota > Metazoa > Chordata > Mammalia > Primates > Indriidae > Propithecus > Propithecus coquereli. Next base: position 2,423,081 of record NW_012137747.1, on the reverse strand, counting down.
CAGGATTTCTCTTATTCCCTTAATGAAGAAATAACCACAAACCAAATATTGAGAAAAATAAAAATTAAGACACAGGAGCAAGAGTTAAGGGAGCTGTGTTCTTCCTAAATCAGTTTCTCCACTGAGTCCCCATGATGCTCCATCTGTCTGCACCTCAGTTTCCTCCTTCAGAAAAGCAAAGATTTGAGTCCCAGCTATGTGATGAGAAGGAGAAATGGCCAATGGTGGTTTGCAAGTTTTACTAACCTCTTTAGAAGGTTACCTGTGGCTCAACACCATTTGCCGCCCTGTGTCCCAAGTCTATCTCATAAAGTGACAGCAGCCCCAGGAAGGAGGCAGAGAAAGAGGCCAAGGACAAAGGCAGGCTTTGATGCACAGAATCTGGAAACCCACCAGGTCTTGGCCACACCCCAGGAAGGAAAAGTTTTCACTCACTTCAGAGGGAGAAAAGTCCTGATATGTAGCTTGTGTACTCTTCTAACAAAATTGAATCAGTAATCTGGAAAATTTCAGCCCAAACAAAGAATCGAAGAGATTCTATTAGGGAGTGGAGAAATAATAACTTGATTTTATAAATGTAAGCATGTTTCCTGTTGTGAATATTCTCAGAAACACCTCATGATTTCATATTTAATGGCAAGAACAGAAAACATCTGCAATTATGGTGAGAAAAGAAAGGAAAAG
>NW_012137747.1:2416922-2421085 GCF_000956105.1 Propithecus coquereli | reverse complement strand
GCTTTTTACCTGCCAAGAACAGAATTCAAGACCTCAGAAGGTCTTATGTTTTCCCAGAAACAGTAGATTATGTTGCTGTTGGTAGGCAAAGACATTAAATCACACAGGGGTTTCCGCTGCAATTTTGGTACTATTTAGAGGAGTTTTATAATGGCCTGAAATAATGGAAAAAATCTCAAAACTGATCTTGAGTTGTGGATATTGAATCTATGATTTTATACTTTGGATGAATGTTTCCGATTCCTGCTTTTCTTTCCAGACATGTATATTTGGGATGAGTTCTTCTCATGTTTGAATTATATTCTAGTGATGTTGGTTGTGTTGGCATACACAAATATAAACTCATTTTTAGAGCATTTCTCATCATATATATTTTAATTCAATTGAGCATTTCTAATGAAGAGTACAGTTCTTCTTTCAATGTTCTTATTTATTCCAAATTAGAAGAAGATTTCTGAAAGTTGTTAAGGATCAACATGGCAATTACCAGCTGTAGAATGTCTCCAAATGGACCATAAGCAAGTGGCAGACCCAGCAGCAGCTCAGCTTGCTAAGGAGAAGCTGATGTTGTCTTTAGCGTCCACTGACTGGTCTGTTTTTCATATGACAAATAAACAGATGAGTCAGTTTCTCCTTTTTCTGGGGGACTTTACATCCTTAGGGGCAGAAATTTATCAAAGAAAAACCTAGTTTTATAAGTATGAGCTGGCTAGAAGCCACAGTGATTCATTTCAAAGGTGCTGGCTATTTTCAAATAACTGCTGAGAGATCTTGCCATTCCCTGAACTTGGGAGGCTGGTTCTAGCACATGCACATATTCGGCTTGCCATATGAGCAAAAGTGAGATCATACGGGCTGATCCTGGCAGAGTCTGTGAAAATGCAGTAATTCATGCTGTCAGTTACTATCAGCGGCAATTTGCTTCTGGATTGGTTCCTGTAAGCACTCATGTGAGCATTCTGCACAAAGGACCAGAGTGCAATATTCTCTTGGATTTCAGGGACTTAGTGTGGTTTCAACATATAATCAAATGTGCCACGTAGTTCACCACCTCGCATTTTGTTTTAAAGAGACAGAGGCTTAAAACTGGATTCCTTTCTTTTCTCCAAAAATAGGAAGTTGGTCATAATTTGGAATTTATCTTTAGAGCAATCTGTTGGCACTTCGGCAAAATCCTCCCTGTTGGTAAAGTGCAGAGTAATTTAAAAATAAAAAAACTAAGCATAATTTCACCATCTCCACAATAATAATAATCAAAAATTTGCTCAGCCACAAAACTGCACTTCTTAGATCCAACTCACATATGTGACCAACTCTTAATTATTCTAGGGAAAATACCTTGAGAAATAAAAAGTTCTTTGAATTCCTAAGTATTATAACAGCATATTCCCCCAAGGTTGGTACAATTTCAAAGAAGTCCTATGGCAGAGAAGTTTAGATGTTGCGGCCCTAAGCTTAGAGGCACATTACTAAAGAATCTCTGCAAAACAATATAATGTCATTGAGCTGCAAATAGTTGAAGAAATCAATAGAACTCATGCTACCAGTTTACTGCTCTTTCTGTTTAATTAACAATATCGACAACCCATAGGATACGGGGTTATGGAAAGGTCCTGATGAGAAATGGCTCAGGAAGAAGCAAAAGACAGTCCTGTTTCTGAGAAACTTTTAATTTGGTTTAGTTTCACTCGGAGAAGTGAAAATATGCCAAAATCTCAAGTATGATTGCCAAAAATATATATATTCCTTGGTGTTTACCTGTGACCTCTTGAGTGTTCCCAGCTGAAAAATTGCTTCCATATTGTGTCAAGCTCAAAAGTCTTAAAAACCATGGCATTTTATTTGACTAAGAATTTCTTAATTTATTATCTACCTGCCCCCCTGCAATGTAGACAGAATGATGGCAGGAACTTCTGTTTGTTCATTGATGTATTCCCAGTGCCTAAAACAGTACATGGTACATGAGGCACTTAATAAAAAATGTGTTGAATGAATTAACGAAAGCTGTCCTTTTCCTCAGCCTGAAGTCTTTAACAAGGCTTACCTGTAGTTGGCTCCTGCCCATCCTGTAGCCCATCGTCTCTCTTGTCACTTTGCCTTTTGCACTATATATTGTAGCCAAATGCAGATTATTTTCAGTTCCCCAAATGTACCATGTCCTCTCTCCCCTGAGGCCTTTGCCCATGTTCCTCTACATAGAAGACTTTTCTCTCCTGTCGCCCTCTTCCCTTGCCTGGGGAACTCCTCTTTGTTCTTTGGATCACAATTTAGAAATCTCTTATTTCAGAGAACCTTATCTAGCCACCAAAATCAAGCTAGACAGGCTCTTAGCACCCTGTGATTTCCATTATGGTAGCACTTACCCACCTGGACTATCGCTGCTGCAAGACAGTGACATTATTAGAGGCATAGTGATGTTTGTGAAATTATACATCGGCAGTTGGGCTTCAAATAGGAGCTCATAAAGGAATTAGCTCTGTACTCTTAGTGCTAGCATACGAATGTTTAAGAAAAATAACCAGAATGTGCTAGAAAAAAGTCACAATGTGAGAAAAGTAACATATCTCTAAACTTATTACTCCTTCTCACTGAGTGGAAGCATCACTCCAGTCTAACTATTAGAGCAAAAACAAGCGTCACATCCACGTGAAATACTGACACACATTGTTCCATAGATAGTTGCTTCTTGTCATTCAGGTCTCAGCAACAATGTCACCCTCGTAGAAAGGACATCATGGACCAAGCCTGAGTAAAGTTATCCCAATCCATTTCTATCCCATTTCCCTGTTTACCATTTAAATTACATGTCTATCTCTTTGAGATTGTCTTAATCATTTCTGTGTTTACTGTTTTCAGTTCTCTTTTTAAATGACAGTTTCCATAAAATCTGGAATCTTATTTATCTTGTTCAGTACTTGGTATCCCCAGAGGCTGGATGAGTCCTTGGCATTCAGAAGATGCTAGATAATTTTTTTTTAATGAATGTGAAACAAGGAACTTCAAAACTAAATTTCCATCTTGGCCACTAGGGTACTTTCAGCTGGCACTGGTTGTCCAGAACTGAAAGTCCCTTGCAATTCACCCAAAACTCACATGTACTAGTGGGCTCCTCGCATCAACTGAGGAGTCCTATCCAATGACAAACTATCGTAATGTGTTATACTGACTTCATTCAAGTGGATGTACTATTTTATAATTAGTGTATACTGTATTTTCCGAATGTTACTGTTAGGGTACCAATAATAAAAGTAAGAAAAATCTGTATCTTCTAAATTTAAAAACTTGTGTTGCTTTTCTTCTGGTTTGATACATTAAAAAAAAAAAATCCCTGAGGTTAAATATTTTTTCATCTATATTAGAAAATCTAGTCAAAATATATTATGATCCTATTGACTTGAAAAAATTAATGTTGGTTTGCCTAGATAAATCTGAAATGGATAGAAAGGCTTGATTGAGGAAGAAAGCTTTTAAATTCATTAAAGACTGAAAATAAAACATTTAAATATATACTTTGCTGAAATGTTGGAATACCACAAAAACGCTCTATTTTGGGGACCAATCGCAGGGTTTGTACATGGTCAGACCCCACTAATTCTATGGTGACACTATTATGGAAGCACTATTTTACTCATTTTGATTGGTCAGAAAGGAGATTAACAAGATTGCAAATCATGAGCCAGAAGAAAGAGGGGAAGAGAGCAGGAGAGAGGGAGAGAGAAAGAGAATAAAATTATATTAATATTACCCAAATTAGATTTTAAAAAAAGGTCCCAGTATTACATTACTAACTCCACCTAGAAGGGGGAACCCATAAAACTAAAATTATAACCTGTGTCCAAACATTAAACCTTTATAACCTAACTAGGAGTAGACTTGCCGTAAGATAATTGTGACTTTGCTTGCCGTCGCCTCCTAAGTGGGAGGAAGAGCAAGCTGTCAGAAAGCTACGGAGGAATGAAGAATGATCGCAGCCACCCAGCACAGGGCCTTGTTCACAGCTACTCAACAAACACCTGTTTATTGATCATTTCATTGATTGATTGGCTGTGCAAATTGGAGGATGTCCTCCACAGCAGTAATTTGAACTAAAAGTGTGGCCCAAGAAGAAGTAGAACTATTCCTTTTTTTTTTTTTTTTTTTTTTTTTGAGACAGAGTCTCACTC
>NW_012137747.1:2416572-2416872 GCF_000956105.1 Propithecus coquereli | reverse complement strand
GCTCCCCTTGAAAATAAGGCTCTCCCATTTTTCCTCTGCCTCTCACAGGCCCCTGTTAGAGCAGTGCTGACTCGGAGAAATACCCTGCAAGGGCTAAATCCATCACCCCTTCTAGAGAAAGCAGGATGGGAACAGAAGAAAAGACTATTTTCTCTGTTTATTGGGCCCCATTTTCAAAGGGACCATTGTTTCAGGAAAACTGAGTACTTTCTAAAGTAGAAGAAAGAATGAATAACAATCATGTTTAAGATCCCAACTTATTAACAGAAAACATGTGTAGATTTAAGAATTAAAAATAAA
>NW_012137747.1:2411867-2413009 GCF_000956105.1 Propithecus coquereli | reverse complement strand
ATTTAACAAGAGAAGAACGAGACTTGTATACTGAACACTGTAACATATTGTTGAAAGAAATTAAAGACATAAATAAATGAAAAGACACCCCATGTTCATAGATCAGAAAACTTAATATTGTTTGGATAGCAATACTCCACAAACTGATCTACAGAGTCAATGCAATTCTACCAAAACCTCAGTTGTCTTTTTGCAGAAATGGTAAGCTGATCCTAAAATTCAAATTGAAATGCAAGGATAACAAAAATAATCTTGAAAAAGAAGAACAAAGTAGGGGAACTTACGCTTTCTAATTTCAAAATTTACTATAAGCTTATATTAATCAAAACAGTGTGGTACTGACATAAGGACAGACTCATAGATCAGCAGAATAGAATTAGGAATTCAGAAATGTAATTAGCCATTAGATTTATGGCCAATTAATTTTCAACAGGGGTACCAAGATAATTCAATAAGGAAAGAATAATCTTTTCAACAAACGGTTCTAAGACAATATATGAAGAACTTTTATAACTCAACAATATCCGCATGCAAAAGAATGAAGTTGGAACCCCTACCTCACACCATATACAAAATTTAACTTGAAATAGATCATTGACTTAAATATAGGAGCTAAAACTATAAAACTCTTAGAAGAAAACAAAAGAGGAAATCTTTATGATCTTAGTTTAGGCAATGGTCTTTTAGATAAGACACCAAAAACAAAGTGACAAAAGAAAAAATAAATTGATCTTCAAAAATTTTTTAAATTTTGAGCTTCAAAGGACACCATTAAGAGAGGGAAATGATGACACACAGAAAGGTAAAACATACTTGCAAATCATGTTTGATAGGGGACTTATATCTAGAATATATAAAGGACACTTACAACTCAATAATAAAAAGATAATCCAAGTAAAAGATAGGCAAACGATTTTAATAAACAGTTCTCTAAAGAAAAAATACAAATGGCCAATAGGGACATGATACAGTGCTCAACATCATTACAGTAATCAGGAAAATGTAAATCAAAACCACAATGAGATACCACTTTTTTCCCACTAGGTTGGCTAAAATAAAAAAGACAGACAATAACAAGTTTTGATGAGGATATGGAGAAATTGGAATCCTCATACATTGCTGATAGGATTGTAAAGTGATGC
>NW_012137747.1:2410185-2411817 GCF_000956105.1 Propithecus coquereli | reverse complement strand
CGTGGCATCAGCCTAGCTCACAGCAACCTCAAACTCCTGGGCTCAAGTGATCCTCCTGCCTCCAGAACTATTCCTTTAATGAAATAGGACAAGACACCCAGAGAGGAGGAAACTGGCAACTTTGGGTAGCCCAAAGAGGCTCCTGGGAATCTCAAAATCTGTCTGCATGATTGCTCTGTGTTGTACTTGATAGGGATCCTTTCTCTAGATCCTCTAGAGTGGGTATCTTCATGAAATTTAAAGTAAAATCTCTGAGTTCAAGACTCATATGTCACTTAGTAGGTAAATGACTTAAAAAATAAGTTCGTCTCTCTGAGATTTAGATTCCCAAACTAATATAATGATGAAAATAATAACCCAAATACCCAACAGAATATGTGATGTTCAAAAGAGCAACTTACATAAAAACTTCCATACAGTGTAAATTACTATCACATATACTAAAGAGTTACCAATATCTTCTAGATACTGTCATGATATCTATCTGTTTTAGATACATTTTTCAGAATTTCTGGTATTACTATTTGAGGGTATTCCGGTTGGGCTACTGTATTATATATTTTACTCCAAATGTTAAACCTTCAAGTTCTAATTAAATTCCTTGTAAGTACCATTATTCTGATGAAAATTCTTGAACATTTTGCAAATTGTTCACATTATATGTCATAGTACAGAAAACCTCTGATGTTTATGATGACTATATACTCTAGACCCTTGCAAAATCTCATAACTGAATAATTTGATAGACTAGAATTCCTACCCCTTCACATATGGCACTATATCCGGTTTAACATCTCACTCTTTCTGGTTCTGGTGCAGTAGGTCTTTGTCACTTTTTGTGGCCACCTAGAATCTTCTGAACATCTTTGCTGTGTTTGGGGAGTTTCAGCTTTTGTAGTCACTCCTCCACAAAGCAGAAGTTAGAAACTCATTTTCCAAGCCAGTCAATATCTATGTCATAGGTAGGATGTTAGATTTACTGAAAGAAACATCTATGTGGAACTTGGATTATGTAAGAGAACACTATGGATTCATAAGCAGGAACCACCTAAAATTCATCTTCTAGTGAGCATAGTGGGATATGTGCCAGAATTTGGGGGAAGCAGTGATAGAAATTTTGATATCCATTGGCCAGACTCAGCAGAGGAAGTTGTAGTGTCTGTGTCCAGAAATGACAGCAGTGGGGCTTTTGCTGGAGCAATCAGCAGTCATTTAAGCATTGTTCCTGGATGCATGGCCTCTAAGCCTGATGCCCTGGCTCTCCCAAAGAATCTGTGAACTACACAATATCCTACAATAAATCTCTTTTCTGCTTAAACTAACTAGAGAGGGATCCATTGTTTGCAACTCAGAACACTGACTAATATACCTAAGAATTATTAGTCTCTCTCTGTCTTTTAATTTATTCTGAAATATTTCAGATGCACACCAAGGCCATTTCTTTCTTAGTCCTGGAACTTTTCCACATACATCCAACACTAGAAGTAGCAGCTGGCCTTCCTTTTGTGGAAAGTTATTCATACTTTAGACAAAATGCATATTACCACACACCCATGTGCTTTTGGGATCACTACTGAGTAATTTAGAATGTTATATTCAAGAACCCCAAAAGTCTAGACTGCTTATGCACTG
>NW_012137747.1:2405639-2408945 GCF_000956105.1 Propithecus coquereli | reverse complement strand
TATGCTTTTTTTTTTTCCTTTACCAGCATACCACTGGGTAGTTATTCAGCAGGAAAAAGAAGAAATTATATCTCCTAAACAGGACGTTAAAAAATAAAAACAAAAAGGGGTGGAAGGGAAGAAGGAGGCATAAATGAAAACAATAAATACAAGTGATTCTTACATTTTGTAACTCTTTAGAGTTCTCAATACATTTCCACATAGACATTTCTGGTTTAAATTCCATTCTTGTCTATTGTCTATCCTCTACCCCTCTCCATGCATATAACCTCCCCAATAAAAGAGGTCCTCAGCTCAGCTGTGGCTCAGGCTCCTGCTCTATCTCCTCCAATCCATTTGTCTTCCCTTATCACCAACCCAGACGCTGCCTCTTCAGCTGGTGGGAGAAAAGATTGAGGAATCTGCTGAGCTGTCAGATTCCACTGCTGCACTCTCTCCTCCTATCACTCACTTGCCTGACCCTCACTTCTTCCTCAGCCACTTCTAATCTTCTCAAAATCAAAATATTTATAAATATAACCATTAAATGACAGCCTCTTCCGTACAGAACAATGTATACACCCATCACTTCCTGGAATTCCCATTCTTCATGTCCCACCCACTAGAAAGGCTGCCCACCAATTACCCCTCCCCTTCCCTCTCTTCCCATTCCAGGTTCTTGACCATTCCAGAATCTGCTTGCCAGTACAATTCCTAGTACTTCTGCCTAACTTACAGACTCAGTCTAAAAAGAGAGAGAAGAAAAGAAAAATATTAGATCTAGGCTTATGGCACTTATTCACATTCTTGGCCAACCCAAGGCATAACTGTAAGCAGCTTAAGTTACATTTTTCCTACTTTATTCTCTCTGCACACTCTCCTTCTGTGCTCTGGTTTCTCACACTCCTCACTAACACAAGTTCCAGGCTATTAGAAACAAAGACTGTGTCTAGCGTGTCCTCTTCTGTATCCCCATTGCCTGGCACAGAGTGGGTACTCAATAAATATTTGCAAACTGATTGTTGGCCATCAGTCAATGTCTTCCTGATCTCACTTTGTAATGCCTCGTCCGGCAAATCTTACTTCTCATGGGTTCCATTGTTTCAGATTCTGCCGGATGACAGGCTAGCAGCCAGGCCAATTTATCCAGATTGGAGCCAAAACGAGGCTGTTCCCAGAATATAGTTTCATTTTAACCCAAAGGAAAGAGTACTTCAGCTCTGTTCCTTTAATGACAGTTGAAAATTTCTACTTTACATCACACTTATAAGTGAACATATCTCATGTCCCACACATTTCTGTGAGCGAAAGGACTGACATTTTTCTATCTTCTACATATGTACTCAATACATTTTATCAATTGAGTGCATTTTCTCCCCACATATGTGTGTATATATATATATATATATATATTTTTTTTTTCTCCCCAAAACATAGATATATGAGAGAGAGAGTATAGGAGAGAGTGAGAAATACATATCTTTTAGCCAATGCTTATTAAGTGCATACTCTTGAAGCCAGGCACTAGTATAAGGATTTTTACACACTAATTTATGTAATTCTTACAGCAATCCTATGAGTTGAGGTAATGTCATGTTCATTCTACAGATGAGGAAACAGAGATATTAAGTAATTTGCCCAAGGTTAAATAGCTTATATGCAACAGAGTTAATTCAAACCCACAGAGTTGGCAGTGACTTTACATAGTGACCATGCTATTCATATTATATCTGATCCTCACAACAATCTTATGGGGTAGAAAGAACCCATTCTGCCAAAGAAAAAGAAAACGGAGACTAGGAAAGTTAAGTAACTTGCCCAAGATTCCACAGTAGGTAAAGAAAAATTCCAGTAATGGACTGTGAATATTATGACCCCAAATTCAGTGATAGGAATGTTCCCAATGTCAGTCTTGATACCTGGGATTTCAGGCCCAATGGTCAAGCAATAGAAGTGAATTGCTAAAAAGAATATTCTTTTACTTTTCGAAGAACACCATCCAGAAAGTAATCCAGCAATATCTGTTAAAATTAAAAATGTACAATAATCCCACTTTTTGAATCTGTCCTATAGAATTTAAAGTACCAGAACATAAGAGTATGCAAGCAAGGATATTTATTATGGTATTGTTTATAATGGCAAGACACTGGAAACAGCCTGAATGTCCACTGAGAGTCAAGTAGTAAATACAGAATAGAAAAGCAATAGAAAAATCAACAAAATCAAAAGTTGGTTCTTTTAAAAGGTCAATAAAATTAACAAAATTTTAGCTAGACTGATGAGGAGAAAATGCCATTATTAAAATCAGAAATGAAAGAAGAGACATAGCTACCAACTCTCTAAGAAATAAAAAGGACTGTAAGAGAAGACAAGAAACTGTTGTATGCCAACAAATAATATAACATAGGAAAAATGAAAAAAATTCCTAGAAAGATATGAACTACTAAAACTGACTCATGAAGAAATAAAATAATAAAATCTGAATAAACCTTTAAAAAGGAAAGATACTGAATTAGTAATTTAAAAGTTACCCACAAATAAAAACTCAGGCCCAGATGGCTTCACTATTGAATTCTACTAAACATTTAAAGAAGAATTTAACCAAAACTTTACAAATTCTTCCAAAGAATAGAAGAGGAAAAACATTTCCTAACTCATTACAAAAGGCCAGTATTATACTGATAACAAAACCAGACAAAAACATAATAAGAAATGAAAACTATAGACCAATATTCCTTATGAATATAAACACAAAAATCTTCAAAAAATACTACAAACCAAATTAAAGCAATATATTAAAAAGGATTATATAGCAAGATCAACTATCTCAGAAATAGTTATTTTAATATATGAAAATCAAACTATGCACTATACCATGTTAGTAAAATAAAGTATAAAAAACACATGATCATTTCAATAGATACCGAGAAAACATTTTACAAAAGTTCAATATCTTTCATGATAAAAACACTCAACAAAGTAGGAATAGAAGTCTTTCTCAACATGATAAGGGCACCTATGAAAAACCTACAGCTAACATCATGATTAATGGTATGAGACTGAATGCTTTACTCCTAAGATCAGGAATAAGACAAGGATATTGGCTTCCACCACTTCTATTCAACATTGTGCTAGAGGTTCTAGTCGGAACAATTAAGCAAGAAAAAGAAATAAAAGGCATCCATATTGGAAAACAAGAGATACAATTATATCTATTTACAAGTAATGTGATCTTAAATATAGAAAATCCAAAGGCATCCACAAGAAAACGATTAGAAATAATAAATAAAATTCAATAAGGATGCAGAATACAAGCTCAACATACAA